>NC_064878.1:13750000-13757500 GCF_943734665.1 Anopheles aquasalis | reverse complement strand
GTTTTATGCTAGATCCATCGAGTAAAACGTCAAGTATGTGAAGTGAGAAGCAAGAAAAGAGGGTGCGTTCGTACGTAGAACCAAGCCTGGTAAGCATATTTGCAAAACATAAGAACGGCCAGAGCATTTGCTTCCGTTTCAATTCCGTTGAATGGCCCTGGGTTCCTGGGTGTGTCTGGGAGCGGAAGGACCACCATTTGCCGCATAAATTTATGCTCCACTGCAGCACAGAAACCGCCTGATGAGGGAGGAAGCTAGTGACTTAGTAGGAGGAAAGTCGGAGAAAGAACGAAGGGGAATAGGATTACTTTCGATTCAGACTCGTGCACACCCAGAGAGAGGTAGTACAGTGCATCGACTCCCCTGTATCGTGTTAATTGAAACAATTTCCAAGTGGTAATGTTGCATTGCTAATATGCTCGCTGTTCTTCCCATTGCGTTTCATTAAATCCTCGATTTAAAAAAAAACAGAAAACTGCACCAATAGCCCCAGCATTTCATCAGAATCCAATTCCACGACAACGAAACGATGGAAAACCGGAAACAAATTGGAAAATTGTACACCATCAGCCCCTTGTCGCCGGCGGCCAGAACGAGCTCTTATAGGCATTCCCTTTCATCTCATATCGTGGAATGCCTGTGTTTGCAGCTACTTACCCAACGTTTACGTATGCTTCGTAACAAGCGTTGGAGTGGTGGCACCCCCCCCCCCCCCCCCCTTAGCATCCGTCAATTGAAGCTGGATCGATAAAATTCATCCTGAAGGAAGAGGACGATAACATCCCCTAGGAACGAAAAAAAAACCGGAGGGTATGTGTGTAAACATCGTTCATTTGCACGTCGAAAATTCTGGAATCACTTACCAAACCGTCCCCTCATGCCTCTCGCACACAATAGACGAATTGGAAAGATAACAACAAAAGAGGCAGAACGAGTGAGAGGAGCAGACAAAGAGAGAGAGAGAGAAAAAACATTATGCTTCTGGCGAGCATGATGTTTGAAATACGACCACAATGCGCGCCCTCCGTCGGTTGACGAGTGGCCGAAGGCGATGCTAATGTCAAACCATCCCCAGCCCGCACACAACAACAATAACGTCATTCCGTTGTCCAACGACGGATCGCTCTGTGGTTCTAACCTCACTTCCCGTACACTTACTGCTTCGAGGACGAAGGAGGCCTCGACAAACGGGACACACTTCTTTCGGATTGAAATCTGACTCTCGCTCCGGAGACTGTGAAAATGAGATTCCATTTGTGAGCCGTCCCGTTATTCCCGTTCCAACCATCGTCAGGCGTGAATGTGATTCCGGTACACGTTACCGTTCCCGAAACGGACATGGACGGACTTCTTTGGGATGGAGAGGAGAGCAAGTAAAAAAAAATATGGAAATGAGCGTCCAGGCGGACCCTTTCCAGGGCCGGTGTGTTGTTGCAAATGCAAAATCATCCCGCATCAGCACACGTGCTGGTATGCAGCACAAACAGGAACTCGAAGGAGAGAGTAAGAGGGAGACGAAAAAGGACTTCTGCAACCCATGCGCAGTGGTTTCGAGGGTATGTAAAAACATGTGTTAAGCATTCGTGTTTATTGATTTTTAATACGCCTCACCGAGTCAGTCGTTGTCGTCGTCGACGTCGTAACCGTCAGTTGGTTTTCGACATCCCTCTCCAGGGACTCATCGGTGGCACCGGGATGCCGATGCCAGTGTGGAAAATACTCCTGGAAAACTGGGCAACCACACGGGCTCTCGTGGGAATGGGATTTCACAGGTTTTTAAACACATTTCCTCCGCTGCATCCTAGAGTGGAGGTGACAGCGAGGTATCAGGTTTCACGAGGCTCCTTGTGGCGATCAAATTATGCTGATAAGCACCGAAGGAGGTGATGACAGTCGATAGAGAGGCGTTTCTTTTTTTCGCTGGAGGAGAAATGGTTGATGCAATCGGAAAGTCTGTCGATATCTCATTTTCACACTAAATGGATTTCCAGTGCGGCAAGGTGTGGATGCAAGGTGAAAACGTGGAGGCTGGATGTGCATAATTTCTCGCCCGATTTGACGTTTACGATCGACCGGTTAAGACCGGCTGCTTGAGGTAATTGGATTTTGTGGTAAGTGATACGGCTTATTGAAATGCGTTTCTAATTTTGATGCTTCTTCCGAAATCTATTAGTGGAATATGATTGATAGGAATGCTATCGTATTGCTGGTGACGTCGATTTTGGAATTACATTTCTCATAGTGTATTATCAAGTGATGTAGATTCTATGAAATTCTAAATTTAATATGGTAATTACAAATTAGGTGGGGGGATGGGTTAAGGCTAATTCGGGTCCAAGAAAGACTCACTTATGTCGTTTTTTGTAAAGAAATTTTCAAGTGAATATCATATTCCACTACTACTTTTAAAGAATGTTTGGACGTAGTTTGGGAAAGATATGTTTAAAACTTCATCCATGGCATCAATTTTAGACCTTTCTTTAAAAATGTACTTTTTCCGGAGACGTTCGCAGCCACATGTTGGAATATTTTAATTTTACATATTGATATTCTTAATATATAATATATCAATTATAAATTTATCTAGGTAGCCTCGTTGCGTTTTTATTGAAGCTCCAATTATTTGATTTTTGGCAGCATTTTGAAGTTGTTGGTGGCAGATTGAACGATGATCAAATCGGGTTTCTCGCTTAAACGGGCAAGTCTTTTGATTTGAACCAAAAATCGTGCCGAGCATAGCTGCGTAATGGTTCATCAGAAAAATACAAATCAATATTCATTTAATAGATGAAAAATTAATCTAGGTAGGTCACACAAAAAAATAAAAACCTTAGACTAAGCTGTCATTGTAATAATGTTATTTGATTGTGTTTTCGAAGTCCATACAAGATCTGCCATCAGCTACTGTAATCGTCCAGCTCATACCGACACAAAAATCAAAGCTTGCTACTGCTGCGATACACTTGAAACCTTTAATTTGAACACCCGCAAAAACAATGAATACCGTAACGGTAATCAAAGTGTATGAAACGTCAAATATTATGACATTAAAGTGCACGGTGCCGCCCCAACGCACCAATTACACCAAGAACGCCAACGGTGATCATCAATCTGATTGTCCGCGAGCGCCTCACCTCCCACCCCGTCACATTCCACCACTTTCGGGCAGCATTTTATGTAGCAAATCAAAATTCCAACCCCCAAAAAGCAAAGCAACATTTATTCAGCTTTAACGTCCGGAGATCCCCCTGCTTCCCCCGAAAGCCATTCGTTCCGTTCCAGTGGCAATGGCCTAAAGGTCCCCCTTTTTTCGCTTTAGAATTCCTCAAATTTCCCCCCGAGGTCCATTCCCGGTTGATAAGCGCCACGAAGTCAAATTTCTCGCCCGCTAGAATCGGGTTTTATGAGTGACTGCGTGCGTGCACACCCTTCCCCACAATTCGGCCACCTTTCGCACCCACAGCGCTCCTTTTTCTGAAATGCTTATCAGCTAGTGCGCGACCCTTCGGTTGTTACATGCTTGCTGTTATGCCCGCAGTCGTACACACGCCACGCAGATTAGAAAGTGCCGATGCCGGCCGGAAGATAACGCACCCTTCGCCGGTCCAGAGCCGGTCCGGCCGGTCTGGCTGGGCCCATAAAAATGGCCAATCATGAGGGCCAGCAACCGCGAAACCGTGGGTGGGACAAACCAACCATTTTAATTTACTTTTTGTTGACACAATGGGCAGCGTTTGGGGGACCATTTCTTCCCGAAAAAACCGCGCAAGTCCTTATGGTACGCGAAGCAAAATCATTAATTATCCAGATATTGGGCCAAAGCGTTGCGCTCCGCGTGTGTACAAATATTGAAAGTGAATATCATTATCGATTGACGGTGGGGAGAAAGGCACGGTTTTCGCCACAGCATTCCCGAAGCAAATCAGGGAAAATTACGTTTTTCCTTCTGTGCACCACCTGACAGGTACGGTTCGAAGGAAATCGTTAATTTCCACTTCCCTTCTTTTCTCCAATTTTCTTACAAGGGCAGTGAACCACGACGCCAGGGATTAGTGGAGAATAATGAGGCAAAGTTTTTGGTCCGCATTTGGAGCCCAGCACACACTCGAGAATGCTTATGCTTTATGTTGCTGGCGGCATTCCACGTGACAGCCTTTTTTGTGTTACAATTTGCAACAAACCCAGGGAGAGGCAGAGGAAATTATGAAACGTTCCGCGTTCAGCTAATTATGGCGTCCACCATAAGCCGTATGCGTGAGCTCACGAGGTTTTGTGTGACGAGTTGCTGCTTTGTCGCACAATGAGTCACTGGTGCGGTGCTAATGGCATTGCATTTAAAGTTTATTGCAGCTAAAACCTATGTTTAGCGAGTTTTCTGCGGATAACGACTAGTGCTTAGACCGTGTGCAGTAATTTCCCTTTCAGGATACGAAGGAACCGTGCAACAGCTTCTGGGGCCATTAAAGGGAAGTAGGGTTCAAAATAGGAATACTTTAAATAATTACCTCGCATCGTGTGGCACTCCTTTCACGCTTTCTGTTCTTTCTACACGAAAAAAAAACACACAAAGATCCTTAAACAAAAAAACATCCTCTCCACCGAACAAAGGAAAACCACTTTCCCGCTTCATGCGTGACGCTTGATTTATAGCACCCTTTCTTCCTTTCCTCAACTTTCCTTTTCCCCCCATGGATGTAAGGCAACGGAATTTATGATTTTCCATCACCACACAACACATTATGCGCGCACGCATATTGCGCCACCAGCGGCAACACGAGCATGAAGATAAATCATTCATCGTGAAGACATTCTGTCACGAACTCTCTCTCTCTCCTCGATAGCTATCAGTGTGGCTCCGCCTGAAGAGCGACCACCGGAAGGAAATGCGATACCGGTCGGTTGGTTCGGGTGTAGTGTCTTAATTAAATGTTTATCTCCTTTCAACACACCGGCCCGGGGGGGGTGGTGGGCGTTGAGGATGACCGGACCATCATCATACGCCCAATGACACGCCGATGATCGTACATAAATCAAACCCACAGCCACAACCGAGAAGGTTGCCATCTGCTGCAATGATTTTAAACTTTTGGGGACGAATCCTGCTCGATGGTGTCCTGGTCCTTCTGGTGGGTTGGCTCGATCACGTCCACGTCCTCGGTGGCCGGATCGATCTGGAAGGGAAGTAATTAATAGCATTCGCCTTAGCCTTCGTCTCCACGTCCTTCTTAATCGCCATTAATAATGCACGTAATCTAAACGTGACATCGTTCCCGGGAAAGGATTAATACACTCCGCGTACCGAAGTGATGGCCTGGGTGCTCGCACCGAACGGAACACCCGGGGAACGATTATTTATCTTGTTCCGGGCGGATCCGGTGTCGGTCGGCTGCTTTACGCTTGTCGTGGTCGCAGCGCAGCGCAGCGAGCGAGGTAATGAGCCAGCAAGATGAAATTAGTTTCGGTTCATTTGAATTCAAACCCTGGGCCAGAGTGCGAGTGAGCGAGAGAGAGAGAGAGAGAGAGAGAAGGGGTGTGATCTGATCGACGTCATAGTTCCGTCTTCCTTTCCTTACCATCGTCATCATCATCATCATCTTTTCCTCGCCCGAGTGAATCGTGCAGCTGATGCACGAACACGATAAGCACTTGGGCTTCCGGGAGGAGGCCACGGGTCACCGAAACCTTATTTAAGTGAACTGATTGACCGAACCGGCGATGGGGCCCCTCCAAACCGTTGGTCACACCAATCTTCGGGACGATCGTTGAAAATTCCAATTCCAGCCGGGCGCGCGCGTGATGAGGAAAATCTTCTTCAAACTATTCCGATCCCTGGGAATCAAGCTCAAGCTCCGTGGCCGTATAGCTCTTCGAGCGAACGCGTCCTAATTGGAAAAGGAAGCATAATGATTTATTGACTTCCCGGTAGTGTTCGCCGTGGCCATTGCCACCACCACCGTTCGCCATGAAGGATTTATTAATAATGAGTTTCTTTTCGATTTCGACGGACTGGCCGGGAACACGACCACCGATGATGCTGGTAGAAAGGTATGCAAAGGGCGTTTCCGTTCGGCGGGACCGAAACCGAGTACCGGGAATGAAGTTCCAATCCAATCCAATCTTCCGGCGAGGTGCGCGAACCGTACCGTGCCATTTTGGCGACCCACTTCTCCGATCTTCCGAGCTGCTGCATCGTATAAGAAATGCAAAATTCATTCCTTGAGCAGAACCGAACCGAACCGAACCGAAAAGAGGGCGCTTAAGGATGGGCGTGCAGCAAATAGAATCCCTTCATTATCATACATTCTACGCGGGTTGGTGGGGCGGTTGGCCGGTGGCGGTTTTTTTGGACTGAAAATTGGACGCAACGGAAAGAAGTCGCCAAGTCGGTGGACGAATAATTTCATTTCGTCTGTGGAATTTTACTTTGAAAAAAGGGGGTTCCCTGTTGGAGAACTGGAAGCTAACAGCTGCAGGACTGGATGCTGCGATGGATCGGCGTCACAGGAGCTAGCGAAGCAGCAATGGGGAGGGGGAAGGGGGTTTGGAATCATTTTCCTTTGAAGCAGTTGGGATGAAATTATTATGCGAAATGGTTTTCATCAGCAGAAATGAAAATTTGGGAGAGAGTGAAGGGGTTTTATGGAACACTCTGGCTGGAGATAATAAATTATGAAACTGTAAAATCAATCGATAAGCGTTAGGAGAAAGATCAGTAGTCGCTTCATGCATGCAAATCTGTCTAGCCATTCGAATGGCACTATATTACGATTCATTCTAAATTCTATCCCTGAGCTCAGAATTAAACTTGGAACACCTAATATTTGGCCGCATTCTTCTACTCACTGTAGCGCTCCTAGTGGTCACATTGATTTGGTCACACTACTCTGTTGATGTCTTTTTAAAGGTCTAAGACTTTTCTTTCAATGATAAAAAATTCGACAAAATCGAACCAAACTTTCAAAAGTTATCGCCGATGAAACACGAAGGCTGAAAAAAAAGTCTGCACATTCTCTATGAAAACTCAATTTAACTGGAGTAAAAACCCACGTAAAACTGCAATTTGGCAAAAACCTGCAGACAAATGTGACTTTAGCAATCGTAGAGAAAGTACGATGTAAGGTTTTAGTTCATTTAGGCAGATGAAAAATTCCCGTAAATTACTCATTTGGCAAGCGATCTGCAGTTGTCGTTTGGAAACGACGGGAGGGTTTTATGACGGGAGAGTCCATGAACGGCCGTTTGTACAAAAAAGAATGCCTGGAAAAGATCGCTTTATCCATTATCTGAAATTGAAAGGAAGTGAGCAGAATTTAACCAGAAAATGAGGGAACATTCCCACACATTTGTCCAGAGCTCTGCTAGTATCGACGTGCGCGTCTATTTCTGCATCATAATACATACAAATACCCTCAAGCGACATAGATTTCAATTCATTGTTTCTGGAATCAGGTTGCACTAATCTTACACAAATGTTAACTTGTTAATCGGTAACCTATCGCA
>NC_064878.1:13740000-13745000 GCF_943734665.1 Anopheles aquasalis | reverse complement strand
ATTCAACAAAAACTCAACGAGGCTATCTAGATAAACTTATAATCTATCAAAAGAGTACCGACTTCTATATTTCTGATGACCCATCACTCAGCTACAATGGGCACCGTAAAAAATACCTTTGCGACGACACGCCTAGCAAAATTTGATGCCATGGATGAAGTTTTTATTAAATCTTTCCAAAACTAAAACTAAATATTCTTCAATAGTTGTAGTTTAACATGCCTTTCATTGGAAAGAATAAAAATCGTCAAAAATGATCCTTGTTTTGGTAAGAAATTACCAAAGCCCCTCCTTAAATGCGGGTCGCGTGGAGCTGCCATTAGTTACATTACAGAACGGATATTCCGTGCTAATACATTGAGTATTTGCTAAAGTTGTTAAGATGCTCGCAGAGTGATACTAACTGTTCATTAGCATGATCACAAATCCCAGCTCTATTTCAAAACTAATCACACACCGATCCTCAAGCATCGCTGGAACTAATCCAATGTTGCGCGCGTGTTAATACAATTTGGAGATAATTCATCACATCGCACACCTTGTGCGAGCAGTGTGTCAATGTCCCAAATGAAACACACCTGTCAGCGACACCAGAACGACGACATGTGCCACCTGTCATGGGGGGCGCGCGTCAGAATCCCTGATCAAACAGCTCATCAAACGCAAGACACAAGATGGTTCACGCTCAAGGTTTCAATCAAACTTAACCACTACTTACTACAATCTCACCTCACACGATATGAGACGGATCTGCTGCCACCACTGGTTCTGTTTGGGGATTAAAATTTAATTTACTCAACTCAAACAACCGCACGTCACACCAGGGCCGCCCATCAAGACCCCTCGTGTCAAGTTTATCGAAGATGAAATCCATTCTCCCCGCTCTCGCTCGCTAATCGCCATCGCCATCAAAGTGACGATCGCTGCTCCCGGGACGAACACAACACTTCAAACGGAGTCCGAGTGTCGTCCATCCGTTCGGATGCCTCCCGGCATTACGGTGCAACCAGCGATGCAACCCACATCACACGAAGACGCGATTCGCAACTCCCGGTGAGAGATTAGCAGCGGAACCACACGCAGACACACAAGCACACAGACACAATCTGCCTTAATCGAAACCATCCTGGTGCGGTGCAGTAGCTAAGCTAGGTTTCACATTCCAGTTGCAATCCAGTGAGCAATGCAACACCATCTTCCATGCGTTCTCTTAGCAAGTTCCAGTGGAATGATGATTTATCTCGCCATCCGGAGGTCCCGAACCATGATACTCACCACCAGCGGGCTTCTTGGATGCCACCTAGAGACCGAATAGAAGTCGCTACGCTGATCCAAAGGAAGGCGCTTCGCGAACATCGAAGCAGCCATGGTGCGCCTGGTTGGAATTAACTTCTTGCCGTGGCATGGCCTCCCCCCCTCCCTTATGGTACGTGCTGCTTCCTTTCGATGCTGAGCGTGTGTTCCGTGGCACGGTAATTTCCATAAGGACCCCCCCGGACTGGAAGACGCCTTATGTACGCGATATCAGCATCTCGAATCCGTAGCGAGCGAGCGAGCGAGCGACCAAGAAGAAGCTTTCACCGCAGCCACCATAGGACTGTGAATGTGCGCACATGCTTTCCCGCCGGTAATTAGTAATTACCAGCAACTGCCTTCTGTTTGAATTCTTAATGAAACTTTTAAACGAAAGCTATCAAGCGAACCCATTCCGGGGGAAAATATTGCTATTTAGATAATGCGCAGCGTCGGAATGGAGGAACCCGGGGAAGGAAGGACATTCCTCCCAGCCGATCCTTTTACTTTTTATTTCTTACTTTCGGATTCGGATTCGGGAATGTGTCGCCTGATGTGGTGGAAATCCTCCTGGAGTTCCCGAAGGACACACTCAAACCGGGGGGATTCAAGATGAACATTCGAGGTTGACACCCGGGAAGTTGGCACCTTCATCTCTGCGCTGGCCGCCCGGTTGGATCGGTAAGTGTGTTAACATACCACGTGGTCCGTTCATGCTATGCCACAACGAACCGCTTCATTTAACTTTAGCACCGTGGCCGCTCGTTGTCCTTTCCTATCCTCCCGGGAGTCGGAAACTTTGCAACTGAGCGGAAGTTCCCAAAAGGGAGATGCTTTTGGTAACCAACAGCCACGTAGACAACACAACTTTACGCAATAAAACAAACACTCCCTTGTCCGATTCCGCATTTCAAATGCCAACCATTGCCTACCATTTTGCTCACCCTCGGCACAACACGGGGCAGAACTTTGTCAAATGTCGGATCCTGATGATCATTTCTGGTTCTGGAACAACCAACTCACGGTTCCCGTAAGGCACCGAATTCCAATGGAGCTTTTAGCGAAACGATTACAGCCTCCGTGGGCGCCAAGCTCCAGATCAAACGACAGTTGGCAAACTTGGTTGTAATTATGTGCAGCTGTGTTAATCCGCACCATAACCCACGCGACCAGTGATCATGTCACTGTCCTCGGGGCTATCAATTATCACGGTGTCACGGTGACGTTTTTATTCCGTTTTGTAAATGACGTCTTCATCATCATTGGCGTAAAGTTCTGCTCTGCTGCCCAGTGCAGAGGCAGTCGAGCGTGTTGCCCGTTTAATCATTCGATCGAATTAATTGAATGTAAACGGGATTAGATTGTAAAGTTGCGAGATACTTTTCTGCGATGCTGTGGGGGCCCTTCGCATCCATATTGCTTGATCACTTCACGGATTGTTAAAAGGGAGTTGAGGAAGAGTTGAGACTGAAGACAGGAGAAGCGTGGCTGCGGCATTAATTGATGATTTTATGTTGCCAACTTTAGCCATAAAGTTGATGAAGACAAGGCAGTGGCAGTGGAAGGGTCATAAGCTATCGGACTCGTTAAAGGCACATAAACTGGGATTCATATATCGCCTCTAGGGTTATCATTTGTCAACCAGTGCCTCTCTTAAAACTATGTATGACCGTGCTAGTCCCTATTTGTGTGCGATTACTCGGTCGGCACCGATACTTTGTTGTGAGTTGTGCGTTGATTAATCTGGCGAGCAAATGCCATTCGTGAGCAATTCTCATATTTTAAACCGCTGGCATCCCCGGCCGATGAAGGGAAAACAATTTCTGCTCCCAAACGAGCAGAGGAAATTGATTTAAGATCATAACTTAACCATTTTCTTCTCGCCACCGCCACAACAACAACCGACAAGTGCTGCTTCACGCAATTGCATGTGTCGCCCGCACGGCATATGATAGGCGACGACACTTTGCACCAAAGATGACATGACGCATGGGACTGTTAACATGGCCACAGTGCGCCGCAGCAGCCACGGTTCGGAGCAGCGAGTCTCCCCCCAGGCCCTGATTTATCGGTTCAATTTATGCCTTCACGCCTGCGAACGCCAACATAAGCGTTCGAATGGGAAGCGGTCGCATCGATCGGAAGCGCCTCGAAGCGACATGACGTCCCACACGCGTCCCCGGTATGCGGTGCGTGCGTGCACCGATGATGATGCGGCCCGTGGTTCAGCGCAAAAGAATTTTATTTTTGTAAAACTTTTACCCCTTTTTGTTGCGAATTGTCAGACGGCCGGGCACACGAAGAGAAATGTGCAATTGTGACAGCAACCAATACATAATCGACCGTGTTTCATGGTCTGAGGGGAACGCTATTTTTCCATTTAGTTCGATTGGATTTTTGTGTTTTTGTATTTTCTGTTTTGTTTTGTTTTTGTTGTTGCAGAAAACAATTCATCAGTCGACGCACTGCGGGGGAAGAAAGCAATAAAATCATAAATAAAGAGATAGCAGACAAAATAAAACGAAGATGTCTGCGAGTGGGTGATGTATTGGTGCAGGAAATGTGATGAAAAATGGAAAAGAATGTTGAAAATGCATTTATGAAATACGAAAAGATAAAAAGAGAGACAAGTAAGCACTTAATCCAGAAAGAATGTTAAAATGTTAGATAAAAAAAAACATAAAACATTAATGTTACGATGACTGAAAAGGTATAGAAAATTTAAAATGAAAACGAAAACATTTCAATGAAAAACAAAAATAACAAAATAAAAAACAAAAATGGTCTGTAATAGGACAAGTGCGGTACTGTAATAAATTTTAAAATGCATTAAAATAGATTCAACAAAACCTACAACAACTAAACTTATACTCTCTCCAATTGATAGGAAAAAACTTTTTAAAGAAATCGCTCCAACCCCATTTTTTTCTGGAAAGAAAAAATCCAATAAAAAAAATGGAACCGTACCATGCCAAGCCGTACCCGACACATGCCCGTACCTTTTACCATTTTATTCCATTTCTTAACCAAACAAAACCAGCACCAACTCCTAACGATAAACTCCTTACGCCTCTTCTAGTGCAACTCACCCGGAACGTGCAACTGCTTGTGTGACAAGCGAATTGAGAGGCGTGGGGGGGGGGGGGTGTTGTCTCGCTGACAAAGTAACCGAAAACAAGAGCACCCTCGCATCCTTCTGCATATGATGTCACCAGCATCATCCCTGGATGGCTTTTGGCGCCTTGTTTTCCAGATCATTAAATGAATTTGTTTATGCTACCGACGCGGGAAAGCAGCCTTTGCGCAGCTTTGAAGCCATGTATGTGCCATTGCTGTTTGGCTTTGCTACCGTAGCCCCTCCACCCACACCCCCCCCCCCCCCCCACCACCACACACCATATCTTGAAGTGCACGAAGCGTCTGGTCTGGCGTCACATGAGAGAAGCGCTCATAAAATAAAGGATTCGCAGACGGAATTGGAATGGAGATCTGGTGGCTGGTTCACCGTCGGGTTGTCTTTCACATTCTACCGGGGGTTCTTGTACGACAAGTCCCCTCTTATGTCGAAGAACTATGTGTTCACCCCTTTTTTAAGAGCCGAGGGGTGCTGTATCCTATCTCTAGACACAAACAACGTTCGGGGATTACAAATGGCGGCACCCTCCGAGAAAAATGGAAAGTGAATCAGCTTTCTTCTGTGAGCAGAT
>NC_064878.1:13722500-13732500 GCF_943734665.1 Anopheles aquasalis | reverse complement strand
TGCAGTGGCGTTCCTCTCCGTAAGAAACCTTTCCGGAGGAATGTCTTCCGCACCGAACGAACCGAGTTTCTGCGTCGACAAACCTGTAAAACACCAGCGGGCTTAACCGGCAAGTCGATTCCGTTCTTTCACGAAGCCGCACGCACACCACCCTCGTTGCATTGCTGATGAACCCTCCGAAAACCCCATTTCGACTAATTTCTCTGGGGAAAAAAAAACGACGGAGAGAAAACGAACAACTCTCCTCCACCTCAGCCTCTTTCCGGAGTTGAGAAGCCAGCCGGGCCTATGCACATACCTTCGAATGCCTCGAGGCGAACATATTTCCATTAAAAGAATGGTTTCGTTCACTTGCCAGCTTGCTTGCTTGCTCCGGAGACTCTGACGTTGAATGGAGTTTTGGCCGTCATTTAAAGTTGCTCCAATTGCTCAACCGGCCCCAACCAACACCCCTCAAGGGGTTGTCGAGAACGGGCCAGCTAAACAACTGAACCAACCGACCACCAGTACCGAGCCGGCCGCTGGTTGTCCGGAGCAAGCAGCTAGTGTCCCGCGGGCGGCACTGAAGTCACTCGTTACTCGGAGTTAGTGGACAGTGGCAGGCCGGAGGCAGGACTGCGAAACTTTGCACCCAGAACTGGATGTTCTGTGGAACTGGTTCAACCGTCTTGGCCACTTGGCGAGCGATGTCTTCGCAGCATCTTCGCAACCGGCGCGGCCATCCAGAGAGTTATGCAAATGTGTCAGACAATTTATGTTTATGAATAACATTATGACTTTGGCCGTTTGGCAGCGTGGCCCAGGCTATTCCTGCACTACACTGGACCCCGGAGCGATGCTGGTGCTGGTCATTTGCTGATGGCTCTGGGTTGCTTTCGATTATTTATGATTAATTGTTTGGAATAACGGTCGGCACTTTCGGTCGTCGGTGTTGTGGCTACTGCTGCTGGCTAGCTAGTGGTCAGCCAACGCGGCTCTCGGTGCCAATTTGAGTCAATCATCTCGAGGGACCTGGACCCTGCCCGGACGAAGCCAATGGAGCACGAAAAATGCCCCCAAAAACCGGCGGCTTGGGAGTGAGGGGCTGGGAAATGTTTTCCCTTTCGCCTTCTGGACTGGAAGCTGATTGATGATGCCAAAGTGCTGGGCATAAATCAGCCGTCCAAATGGCGACAACTGAACAATAGGACGGAAGGGGGGACGGTGCCTTAAGCGATTCGCATTAAGTTGGGTGGCTCGTCGGGGATCACGACTCAATCAGCCCCCCCAAATTCGGTGCCCATTGACTTTTCTCCGTGGTTGTGATTTGGTTGATTCTCATTTTTAATTATAACATTCAGTGGTTCGCATCGGAGGCAAATTGGGTGCTCGAGAGCGCAATTCGGGATTGGGTCAACCATTATTGAGGACAATATTGTTTGCCACCGTACTTTTCGTCGTGGAGGTTCATTGTGGCGAGTAAGACGAGGAGCTAGATAAATATTAATCTTTGTTCGGCTGGCAAAGCGTGGTCGAACGGGGGGCTTGTTATTGTTTAATGGGTCCAGTAAGTCTATCAAAAGCTAACTTGGGCAATTGAGTCAATTGGAGTGCATTGAAAAACTCATTTTCATATCGATAGAAAAGAAGAAAGGGTAAGTATAAAAAGTTATTCAATCTATGAGGTAGAAAGAAGAATAATGGAAAGCAATAGAGGTTGTTATCAAGGTGAGAAAAATGAAAAGCGTTGCAATCAGTCAAGGAGGAAAATAACAAGACAGCAATCAGGAAAATAATTCATTTTAATAAGAGGAATCTGGAATAATAACTAGAAACTTGCTGAGCTGAGAAAATCAACTTTAAAAATTAAAATGAGACAAACATAATAACATGATCTAGCACCTTTATAAAAACAACCAAATGTGCTCTTCCTTATAAGAAGAATCTGAAGAGTGAATAATACGCATCACGCAAATGTTAAAAACATGGTCAAGCATAAAAATAAATAGATGAAAACCTATAAATTAAAGCCCGCAGTGAATATCAATGACCCACACTAAAAGTGCGTACACTGAACACGTAAATCAAATCCAACAACACGCGCTGGAAGTAAAGAAACTACAAATCTTCCAACAGAAAAACAACCCGAGAAGAAAAAGATTTGCCAGCACCCACAACGACCAAAAAATCCGCCTTTCCACACCACAAAAAAAACATGCCGGAAGATCCTTACGACAAACCGAGAAGCATGGAAGTGAAAACCGTATCTTCTTTCTCGCCCTTTACTATCCTTCTCGGGCGCTTCCGCTACTGTTGGGTGATGAAACGAAAATATATCATTTCGATCCACCCGGAAGCAGTTGGATGTGCCGCTCTATCAACCACCACACCACGCGCTGGCTGGCTGGCAGTAGGGATCGATGATATGTTGCCGATAGATATTCTGCAAAAGACACTACACACGCAGCATACACCCGCTGGTTTGTGCGAATCCTTTTCCTTCACCCTTTTTTTGTCGTGCTGCCTGTCATTCTTGTCGGGTGCAAACACAAGTCAACAACCAGTTTCCGGTACGCCTGACACCAAACGATCCTCTCCCGCGCTATGCCGATAGATCATTACTCGGTTCGTGCTAGCTACGAGAGAGTGGAGGATTGGGACAAATTGTTTGCGCTACGTCCGTGAAGTATCTTTGCCGGAAGTTTACCCCCTTCATTCTTGGGGCCCATCGCCCTTTTTTTTCACGCCTCACATATCACTCTCGGTCTCGGTGTTCACGCGCACACGTACCATCCCGCAAAAATTCGAAATTTCCTTCCTTGGGTGACACATTTGGGTGTGCACGCGTTTACTAGCGACGAACCAAGTGAACTGTACTTCCCTCGGTAGCCGAGGACATAAATCACATCAGTATGGATAAATTATGAGCAGAACCCCTTCGATCTTGGGTCGCTTTTTTGCATGAGCAAAGACTCCTCCTCCTTGTCAAACCTCAAGGGCTCAGCACGGCGCCACTAACGGTGGCCTCTTGTCACAGCTTAGTAATACTTACACGTAATGCACGGCGTAACGGGCCCGGGGGTATGAGTGATTTACGCGAGGTAATGAAAAGAATTTACATATTTTAATCATCTTACCGGCACTCTCCGGTTTCGGTGATTGTAATCTAGAAAAGGGGTATTTGTTGTAGAAATAGATTGACGAAAATTGAGAAACCAACCAGGCAACGGGTCTGAAAATAATTTAAAATAATATTTTTGCTGAAACAACGAAAAAAAATTGAAATTATTAATGTATCCCTGGTAATCTAGTTGCACAATTGTACAATAAGTGTATAGTACATAAGAAGATGCGAGATTTCAATTAGAACTATTTGTCAGAAGAAGAAAAAACCGCACTTCTAATGCTTACAGCAGATAATCCTCGCTTTACACGATTGAAGCCTACTCAGACAACAAGCCGCCGCATCCTGCCCGTGGCCACCATCATTTCAAAGGCAAAGCATCCATCCACCGCACACCACAATCAGCAATCGGCAAAGTTCATCGCATTCGCACGTAAGCATAAGCTAACTAGACGCTAAATCCACTCAAAATGGCACCGTTCACCAGAACGGCAATCAAACTGTGGCCACCGTGCTAGAATGTTTGTGTCCCTGCGTGAGCGCTGGTAGCAGAGGGCTCAACTGCACGAGCTACGTGTCCGTGTCCGCGCAACGGAACGGAACCGACGAACCGTGTGTTTTCCCCGGGATCCGTGTCTTGTCTTAATGTTTCATGCCACACAGAGCCACACAGAGACTGCTCGCTCGCTCGCCCGCTCGTTCACTCCGCGTGATGTACTGCTTGCCAAACATAGTCCAGCCGGTGCCGCAACTACATACACGATACGCCAAGACGATGCACAGTGCTCCACCGTGAGATGTTTTGCGTGACGCCAAGTGCTAAATCCCTTCGGTGAACTTTTGAAGCGAAATCCTTCGGCATCACCGCCCCGCGTACGTACGTGAATGTGTGCGGGATTGAGGACCTGCTTCCTCGCGCCCCCAAAAATAAGCTCGAGATGTTGCCTTCCATGCCTGGCCACTCCGCATCGGACGGAGCACGCAGAGACGAGACACACACTCTGTTCGCGCCTGCGGCTCCGATGTGAGCTTATTTGACGAACGTGACTATTAGACAATTTTATTTGTATCTGCCACAAGGTTTTTGTCACTCGTCTCCGCTCCACTGTGGATGCGAAACTTATGCTTGGCCTCGAGCGATGGTGGTGGTGGTGGTGGTGCTGATGTCACACATGCTGCATCCGCTCAACGATGTACAAAGAAACGGCAAAGAAGGACTTGTCACCGGGGAGCACACTGCAGCACGGTGTCGGTGGGACCGCGAGGGACTCTTCAAACAGTCATCAACTCTCGCAGCATAAGCTGTGCAGCTCCTCAGGTGCAGCGGGCCCGAGGACCAGGGTGGAGTAAACTTTCTTCGTTGCAACGATCCCTTCCAGCCGGTGTCCTCGTCCACGGTAAAGTACTTTGTGCCACAGTTCTCTCTTTGTCGCAACGGTGTACATGGCATGCAACGAAGAGACAGAGAGAGAGAGAAAGAGGAGCGGCACTGGAAGTGAAGGTGACCCAAGATTGTTTTCCCGAGGCGGGGAGGGGCAGGGTGTCGAAAGTTGTTAACGACCATGTAGTGAAAATGGTATCACCACCTCCAAACCAGCGCTGCCATGTTTCGCCATGGATCGCGAGCTAGAAAGGAGCACGAGGGAGTGTTCAAGGTGGAAAAGGGATAACCATTGAGTTTGATATGCAATCAATCTTGAAAGGATTTATCGATTGGAATATTTAATGCCAGATTGTGCGACAGGAGATCCCGAAAGGTTACCGACTCTGCGTCGAGCTAGCAGGGAATGGTTGATGAAATTTTGTCGCTAAAAGAGCCTCATGCTAATCTGGTAGCAGGACACACAAATCGAGAACTCTACAGAAAGTGAGGATAAATGGGAAATAACGCTTGATAGCCAATCTCCATTTAGCATAAGGCTCAAGTGAACATAAAACATAAAACCGAATAATAGAAATGAAGCGAAAAGAAATACAATCAAACCTTCTCAAACGTGGCTCAAAATAATATAATTGGATAGAACAGAAGCTGCACCATTCTGACAGAGCCATCCAGTAGAAGCTTTATGTTGATGAACTAGCTCCGCAGTTTCTCTATTCCACCAACATGTGAGTCTATTTCATCCGGCCGCGGTGTCTTCTATCTAATGGGACGCAGTCATAAATAGAAACGCAAAGCGCGCCACCGAAACCCATTAAATGATCTCATAAAAATGGACAAATCTTTCCGTAGTCGAAGAAGAACACGCATCGAAAAACAACTTCGCATAAATCAACAAATCATGATGAAGTCCGCCAGAGGTCCGCAAGTTCGTTTGAATCAATCTTGCTGCAAAGCGGAAGCACGACGTTCCGTGATGAGCTGCGCGTGTCTTTCCGCTGCCCCAGCAACTCATTCGATCTCTTTTCTCTCCCATTGCCAGTATGGGTCCGGTGGCAATCTATCGGTTTAAGTGATCATAAATTCGGCTATCTTATATGACTGATAAAGATCCGGAGCCGGAGCTAATGCGTGTCATCGTCCTTCGTCGTCGTCCGTTGGTCGAATTACGAATCATTTCACGTCTTAGCCCTTTGAACGGGGCCCCTACGCTCCGGACCAACTTTCGTATCAAATCGAACTCCGTTGTCCGTCAACGCCAGTTCCTGCTTCTGTCGGTGCCCATCTTCTCGCAGCAGGAAGGAGGAGAAAGCCAAGCGAATTGGAATCGTTTCGCACCAAATGACGGAATCAACTCGGTTGACCAGAATGCCGGTGCTGGTGCCCCAGAGTCTGACGAGTGAAAGGGCAGCAAAGCGACATTAAACGATTGTGCTCGTAGGAAAGGCCGGACACAGAAGAAAGCGAAGGATCCTGCGACAGGATCATGATTAACTTTGACCACCCTAGCACACCCTCCCCTCCCCTTTACGTATTGGCCCCACTTTCATGCTCCACCATTTGGCCAACTACTAACCGGGGCTATCTTTATTGGAGTCAATAAATTTAATTTGCTATAGCCATTTCCTCTTTATGATCATCGGCTACTGGCCGGTACGGCTACGGACCAAGCCGCAGGCGCTCACCGAAGGCAAAATGGTTGCGCCTCGTGCGTCCGTTACGGAGCGTTATCCTTGCAGCATTGCCGGAAGGAAGGAGAGCTCTGCGAGGGCATATAAATTAACGGAATAATTTATCCAACTACACTCGGTGCTCGAATAAAGAAAAATTACCTTCTCCGTCGGTGATGAGTGCCGGGCTCGTAGCAGCACAGTGGTAGTGGCGAAGCTAAAGAGAACAGTTAAACGCTTCTAGGAGCACCAGCTACGTCCTGGCATGGCCGTACATGTTTCTGCCGCAATTCTAACTTCATTTCCTGCCATGTAATTGAAGCGAGAAACAACGGCTGACGTGCGTTGGTTCGTTGGTTGGTCTTCAGGTGCCGGTTACTGAGCGCAACGCCATATCAGCTGGCCAACTTTACGCCTCGTGGCCCACTCTGCTCGCATGCTATGCCGTACGTAACCGGTACATTGTTTTCCGGTAATCGCATTTTCGCAATAACCACTCCTTCATCCCTTGAGAGGGAACGGTTTGCCGGGAGGGAACTGGAACCGATGGAACAAAAGTGCATTCCAGGGAAAGAGAGAAAGCGAGCGAATGGTGAACGATGAAAACCCTCGGTGGCCTCGTTGCTGCAGATAAGAAATCAAGGGAAAGCGGGATACGGTACGCGTTTGTTATCCGTGCATTCCTATGAGTAGCCCTGGGATGGACGCCCTTTATGCTGATTGTTGGCTGCCTTTTCCACCCCTGGCCAAGCCAAGGAACATGCCAGCCAGGCATCGAGGCGTCTGTGTTGGGATTATGCGCTAACACACTACTTACTATTAGTGGAACATGAGTTTTGCTTCTCCTTCTTCTAGCCTGACCGAAGTTGTCGAATACGGATGGAATGGAATCTCGCTTGTACAGCGTGCGTCCACGGGAGAGCAATCCATTAACCGTGCAACAGATAATTTCAACCAAACTCTTTCATCGCGACTCGAGACCAATTACCCACAATTTACGATCGTGATAAATTAGCATTTCACAAGTATTTTCTCCCAGAATAAAACACAACACAACACGTGGTGCAACAAGCACGCGAAAGCACGTGAACGCGGTGCCTCGTGTAGTGATCCTTTCGGCGGGTTTTACGTTTAAAAAATACGCGCACAAAACACGACACGGCAGTGCTCGTAAATTATTGTGCTCAAGCCAAAGTCCCGCGGATAGGTGCCGTGCCGTGTAACATGGACATTCATTCACGTTAGTATTCGGGTTGGCGTTGGCGCATTTCACATTAAACCCACTCATTACATGCTCTACATTTGTGGGCGAGGCTCAAAAAGAGGAAAGAAATTCATTCTTTACTTGTTTGATTCTTGTTTGGCTAAAAGGGAAACGCCAGTGTTTGATCAACAGAGTGAAAAGAAGCGATAATAGGGATGATTTCCCAGGCACGGACTAATAACAATCATAATTAATCATAATCAAGCCCATCACGGGAGCTCAATATGCGATCATGATGATCGTTTTTTTATGCTTTTCTTCCTTCTATGGGGAAATTTTTTTGTTGTCAATTTTTGGAAAGAAAATTCCCAATTTTTCGCATCTCATGCCGCAGGATGCGGGACAAATTGACAAAAGTTGGACGTTGATGGGACGTCATCCGATGGTCGTACCGCAAGTTGAGGCTCTGGATAGCCCGTACAGCAGCATTTGCATCGCTCAACGCCTCATCATCGCTTGACGCCCCAGTGTGATCCGTCATCCTGCCCGACAAAGTCATCCCGTAATGACTCCCAGCTTCTGCTTTCGTTTTCCTCCACCTCCCTCATTCCATCAAATCATAATGGCCGAATCAATGGCCGATAACTGGCTTCAGCTCGTTGAATGATTGAGCGCACCAAGGAGCACAAAGAAGGAAAGGAAATAAAAACCGCACATTAAATCTGGTGAACAAAAAACAGAATCGTTCCACAAACGGCGCAACGGGGAAAAGGTTCCCACGAGTCCTGGCCAGCAGTGCAGAGGGTTTTTGCCGGGATAAAAGAAAAAAGGGATTGGCGGGCTCATAAATTAATTTTCAATCATCGGCATCAGTCATAAAAATCGCGGAAAACCGATCATGAATTTGCATAAAAATTAAGGTCAGTTTTTGGGGTGGCAAAGGCGGGGATTCCATCAAACCAATCGCGCTAGCGATTGACCATTAGGCGCATTAGAGGGCGCCATCTTCTAGCTTCCTATATCCGCTGGAAACCAACGATAAGGATAGCAAGGAAGCGGGCAATGGAATGCAAATGCTTGCCCTCCATTTTTTTTCTCTTTTCTTTGCTTTGTTTTCAAGAAGCAGTGAGTTAATGGATTGTTCAATTTGAATACTTTGGATCCACGCTAATGGTATAAGGTTATTGATCATTATCGTCGCCATTCTTTACATACGCTCGATGAGAATGTTGAGAAAAAGTGTTCAGTTGCTGCCTTATGAGTTAGGTAAATAGTTTATCTTGGCTCACCGATTCTTAATTCATAAGCTGGCAGCATAATATTGACAACTTGTAAACACTACTCCCTGTGTGCAAGCGACACAAATCAAACAATCAATCAAAACTCTTTTATCAATGCCCAGTTGTCACAGTGTGACAGTACACATGACAGCCGATAAATGTCCAACAACCTTCCAGTCACTCAATTAGTAGGCCATTCAGTGGCTCGCCCCGTTCCCTCCGTTACCAACACAAACAATCAATGTTGCTCAACAGCGGCCTTAACGGCCAATAAACATTCCCCAACAGCCACAGCTAATTCCAACACAAACGGGGGGCCCCTCCACAAACGTCCGGAATCACCGGAACCAGTCAAGAACAGAAGCCCGCGACCGAATCATATCTACCAAACTGGCCGAGCCACTGGAATCATTTGACAAATCAAAGACATTCGCCTCGCCCAGGCCTCACCTTAAAAATTACCCATAAATCGCCCGAACTTTCACCCGATGAAGCGTAAAATTGCCAATGCTCTAAACTTTGCCCATCGCTCATTTGGCTGGCCATTCTCCGCGGTCGCAGGGAAAGTTGTGCCAAAAACTTACTACCATTGGAGGGAGAGCCGGGTTTATCGATTGTCGACCCGTCTTCCAGACTCGATCTGGGTTTCACCTTCTGGGAGCGCTGTGTTTTCTTTTAAAGAACTTTCCTTCCGAACCAGACTTCGCTAAAGTTTAGGGAAGGCGCGGGAGGTGATGCGATGGCGGACATCATCCCACGAACCCCCCTAGTTCCTTGCAATCCTTGAACCAAGATCGTCTGATTTTCCAATCGCGAACTTTGCCCATTTCCAATTCCGGATGCTGCCGAACCCTCCTCCCGTCGACAATGTCTACCGTTTCTTGTTGGACGCTCTGAGGGTTCTCTCTTGATCGAGACCGAGACGAATCCACCCCGACTGGACTCCCTCTTCAACCTCCTCCCCCCTGGTAGTGGAAAACTTTTGCTAAATTTGATTCCAACCATCCATCGCTCCACAATGTATCATTTATGTTTTGTCCGCAGCGCGAGTACCTTGGAGTCCGGTCTGGTCGGACAATGGTCCGGGAAATTGCGAAATCGTTTACCTCGCTCGTTCTGTGTTTACGCCATTTCCGTCTTTCCGACATTCCTCTGCTACGGTGACTGTAGGTCTGTGAATAGACCACTATAAACACAGGAAGTTACGAGACCGTAAAACCTGTAAACACATATCGCAACATGCGCACCGAACGCTGTGACCGTCTGTGGCATTGGGAATACTATTTCTGGATTCATACTCCATTAGTAACTCTGGAGATATATTTTTTCGTTCTTTTCGACTTGAATGATGCCTCAATGGAT
>NC_064878.1:13702500-13720000 GCF_943734665.1 Anopheles aquasalis | reverse complement strand
TTTTTTTCGCCGAATGTGTTCTTCCAGCGATGTGCACACTCATGCATGCTTGTGTGAGCATGTAATTACACACATACACAAACACCGATTAGGACGGAAGGAGAATTTACAGAGTGATAAAAGGAGTGTAGCTCGGCATCAGCATCAACCGAGCGCATTTTTATGATACCGCGCAAGTGAAGCTGCCAAAAAATCTGCGGCACCAAGGTAGGGGTCAGGGGGAATGGACTGGGAATGCAGTATCGTGGTGCATCCGGGGGGTTCACACGGTTCCAGCAGCCGGAATTGCATCCTTTCCGCGGAAACGCACGAGAGAGGAACCATTTGTCGACCCCCGGGAATCGTCCCGTGTGAGCATTTTGTGCGCTCTGTTCCTCTAAGCAATCAGGCAGTCACTATAGCGACGGTCAGACTGGAGTGCACCAACACACACGCGCACCGCGCAACACCCGGAACGTCATCATTCATGTTGGATGGATTTATGAAACGGAGTTCCAAGGGGCTCTTTCGGGGCCCCCCCGTCCTTCCAGGCGCCGATGAATTGGCAAATGATTGCATTCGATCCACCCAAGACACCGTTTGTGTTAAAGAATGATTTTTAAAAAATTAATTTGATATTTTTAAATGGAAACTAAAGGAAATTGATAGATAAAAATGGAGAATTAATAGCAATATTAACAAAGTAAAATGAACAGTAAAGGGAATGTTGGAGAAAGGTTATAAAAAACTTTAAAAAACAACAGCCAATTATTAGACAAATTAATAGAAATTAACGGGAAATTGAAAACTAACAGCAATAAGAAAAAGAAAAGTAATGGAGAAACATAACAAACAAAACACTAAAATTTCGATAGCAAACATGATGTTCTTCACATTGTTCTAGTTTGTAATTCATAAAAGAAAGAAAAACATTTAAGAAACCCTATCGCTGTCAAAAATGTTTGGAGCACCATTCGCATCGCCCTTCCTAATGAAGCAAGAATCGTAAGAAACAAACAGCCGGATGCTGGGCCGACGGACAATTTATACATAAAGGAGATAATGTCACTTTTAAGCTCCTGTTTTATGTGCCCGTTCCCAGTCGGCACAAAGCACACACCGAACGAAGTGCGTTACTTTTCACCAACACCGAGTGCGATTTGTATTTCTTTTCGTTCTTCCCCCCGTTCCGTCTCCAGCGGGAACTGGGCCAATGGTGCATTGTTTTCCTTTCCATTTTCTTGTTTGCCTTTTTTTTCGGTTTCAGTTTTTTAAACTTTTGCCGGAAAATTTGTTTGCCTCCCCTTTGGCTGGCGCCATGCCTTGGCCAGCGCCCAAAGGCAGTAAATGCAGTGCAGTGCACCATTGCAAACGAGCTGGCCGGCCTGGCTCACGGTAGCGGATCGCTCCGGCACCGGCACCGGCTGTACCCGTTTCGTTCGAAGCGAAACAAAACTCGGGATGCATCTTTGTGCCCTAGCATCCCTAGCTGGCAAGTTATGGCGTCGAATGGCTGCAGTAATGATCGGCGAAGCGGAAATTATCCTCTATGCATCCTTGGTGCTCGGTGCCAGTTGGTGTTGGTCCTGTCTTCGAAGCACCGAGCATGGAGTGTCAAGAAACGGCCACGGTCTGGCTTGAGAATGATAAATGTGTGCCAGCCGTAGCCATGCCTCGCTGCAAATTGTTATCACCCCAAAAAGAGATTATCATGATCGAATGATCACCGCAGCATACTTTATTGACGTTCGCATGGAAATCGTCATTTATCAAGAAGATTTCCGCAATTTTCTGCAATAAAAATAGTCTACTTTACTAAAAATGCTTTACATTTTTGCTTTTCGTTACTAACTCTATCTCTTCTTTTACTAAAAGTATAGTAAAATGCAAAACCGTATAAATTATGCATTACATCCTTGCACTAAATTGAGAAATTTGTTGCACGTCCTTGTGGAAAATGGAGCCGGGCGTTTTTTTCAATTTCACTTCCCGATCCGGGCACAATGAATGCACAAGAGCTAAATAATCAAAAACCCTAACGATGCACAAAACTCGTTACAATTCGACGACACTCTCGCTCGTTCTCTCGTTCTCTGTGTCGTTCTTTCCCGGTTGCATCATGGCTGCAACTGCATTGCCATTGCCGGTTTTCCGCTGCTTAATTTAACAAAGCGTCAAACAAACCATCTGCCAACGGCAGACCGGAAAGAACTCCGGTAAAAGCGCTAAACAAACTACGGATATCCTTGGCCGTACGGCTCCGCCTCGCCATGCCTCGCCAGGACCATAAGGTCGCAGGTCGCGTGTGCCTTGTGAAAGCGGAAATTTAAAGTCAAAGTTTTAATTTTGTTTTCCTAGCTATGCTGCTTCCCTTCCTGGTAACTGCTGGCTAACGGAGCGCCGCAGTTTGGGCGAAGCCCCGTTTTTTCTACCACCACCCCCTTTTGTTACACTCGTCTTTTGAAAACATTTTCGATAGTTTGCTAACTCTCAAGTGTGCTCGTCGCTCGAACATTTTATGTAAGCTCTTGTGCTTCCCGGTTTACTACGGCTGCTCGGCGTCACATCAGTTGAATAAAGTCCCCAGTTTCGAGGCCATGGCGTAGTTCAGGAGTTTTTCCCCCCGAAAAAAAATAAAAAAGAACATATTCATCTCGTTCTGCCCAAGGTTTCGTCAGTTGGTCTGATGTTTTTGTTGAACTCATTCCAAGACCATTGTTTTAGCGCTGTTTTGTTATTAAAAAAGGCAAAAGAAAAAGATTTCCACTTCAATCCCCTCTCTATCAAATCAAATAACAATCTGCGTCATCGATAAGACCACCATAATGTTATTCATTAAACTGAGCTACGGATTAAAATGGAAATGGACTTGTATATTCCCCAAAAAAAAACTTTCTCTCGCCGCGAAAAGCCGATCGATCGAAGCACACTATGGCTTATGGTATTGCTGGAACTTCTCCTCCCCCTAGTGACGGTCTGCTCTTCTCATTTTCCTCGAATCGAATCGGATAAATGGAAGAAAATTTGCCTCTTTCTGACGAAATTCCGTCCTCTTCACAAAACTCACCAAACAAATCCCGGGTTTCGCAAACGCAATGTGACGCATAATTACTGCGGATGAAGTAAAGCGAACAGGCCAGCAGTACGAAAGAGTTCGACAAAACACAACGGACGGACAAAACATGGAAAACGGTCCTCCAGACCGGAAAACGGGAGAACAAAGAGACACCGCACGGCCACCAGCAACATCCACGTGCTCTCGCACAGCAACACGCACACACGCAGAGCTTTACACAATATCTATGCAAATTTATTAATTAAAATTCTAATTAACTTCATAAATAATTATACCGCCACTTCATCAAAGTTGTAATTAAATTATATGTACAGTGTTCACGTTTTTGACTCGCCTTTGGTTGGCCACCGTTCTAGTGTCGTTTTCTTTTCCTCTGTTTTTTTTTTTTGCACAATTTTCCCTCCTACCGACTGCAACCCATTGGCGAGTGAAAGTGAGAAAAAGCGGGCAAACGACCACCATAACGACGACGACGACGACGTTATGCGCCACTGCACTTCTTGCAAACTTGCAAACTCCATGGCAGCGCAGTGTCTTTAAGTTGTGAGCTCTTCACACCTCGTTGATGGCGATGTACTGTGTGGTCTAAACTGCCAAACGCACTCGCACCATCGTGACGGTGGCGTTCGACGAGGGAAAAAAGCAAAACAAAAAAAACCAGGCGCCTCCATCGTGGCGCACCAGGCGCACCAACGAACGGATGTCATGATCGACCAGTGCCCCTCTTTCTGACTGGCCCCTATTTGATGTCCCGTTTTTGCACACCATCCCACCACTCCCAGATCTTGCTTCCCTTGCTTCGCAACTCACACCACAAGTGGTCACCCGCAGCAAACGATGAAACGTTTTGCGCCTTGCGTTGGTCGTTTGAGTGATAAAGTGGGAGCGAAAGTAAAGAGCTCCTACCGCTAGAGCACGATCACGAAAAAAAAACCGGTTTCTCAAAGCCTTACGATGCTCACCGAGACGCACACAAACACACAAACAAACACATAAAAAGGCATCATGGAATGGGCTGGCGGGCTTCCTTTGCTGGTGCTGGGGCTTAGTTTTGTATTGTGTTTTGTGCTCCAGTCCCTGCGAGTTCAGCCCGACCGCGTTAGTAGTTCCTTCACGCAAGAGAAGAATAGTGAGGTGACTAGGGAGAACCGACAGCGAGCCAGCCAGCCAGCTCGAGCGGCCACTGCACTGTACCGGGTGGGTAACGATAACGAAATGCGAGCAGCGACCGCGAAAGGAGGAGGAAAAAGTTTTAACAGGTTTACTGGTTTCTTCATTGAAGCGTTAATTAAATTAAGCTCCGATTATCGCAATTACCTGCCACCTTAGCTCCAGGGGTGGAGCTCACCAGGTGGCCGCCAGACCACCGGCTGGCGCTTGGCGCACAGTGTGATGCGCCCGCCATTGTTTTGCGCGAGTTGCGTGGCATCGTGGTGTGGCGTTTTGTTCGTTCGTTCGAGCACCGGTGAGGTGAGGCGAAAGCAAAACTAAAGAAATCGAGGCTGGTGCGCTGGTGATAATCTCTTGAGATCTTGCCAAGTGAGCGAGGCCACAAGCAGCCTCCAGCACCCCCCTCGGTTGAAGGTACGTATAAACGTAAAGGTATAAACGGCTGTAAGCTAATTAGATCTTACCTTGGGCTGAAACGTAGACCTCCCGACCGTGGTCTTTTCGCAGATTGGTTGCTTTGTGTTTTTTGTTTTGGTTTGTTCATTAAAGCTCTCTGGCACTCGCTGGTTCTGGATCCATAGATTAAGTCTTAAATGGTAATAAAATATCTAGTAGTCATGTCATGGCATTCGTTGATGATTTCTGATTTCAATGAGATCCTTATTTAGTGTCTGATTGCTTCTTGTATAAATAGACTTGAAGCAGAGTTCAATCATTCATGTTTCGAGAGAGAAATTTGATAGATGAGTCAGAGATATTCTGTTTTCTTTATGCATTTGATTAATTTTAATAAAAGTTATGAAAGAAACTATCACATGATCGTAACAATAAATCAATGGTCGATGCAGATACTTTTTGTTTTATATTAAACTATACCAAGAAGTATTAACACTGCGGCAACACTCTCAGAGGATTAGCCTCCTTCATCTAACACATTCCACATTCCAAAAATCCTTCTCCTTAAGCGCCGGTACTTGTGACACTCGAACCGACAACACAACTTCCAACCCATCCAATCGAAAGCAAACGATGGCCCAGATGATGAGCAATTGCTCCGTAGCAGTGTAAATCCACCGGCTCGTATAAATTAAAACTCGGTCAAAGTGTCTCGGTTTCAAGGCCCTGCCAGTGCTGCTGCTGCTCCGTTCGCTTCCCCGCTCCCTAATTGAACCTGCACCAGAATGTTCCGGGCGTAAAGCTCCCGGTCCCGGTTGCGGTGGATTGTTAGGACAACCGTACCGGCTACACCTAGAAGGATAAGAAAGTTCGAATCGATACCGACCTCACAGACACACCGGTCATGTAATCTAAAATGTGGTCCACCTGTCGTCCAAGCAACCGCAACATTGAAAACTCCTCGAAGCGAACCTTCAGACAGAGAGTGCGCACCTTTGCGCCGGGGCTTTTCGGTTTAGTACAAATTCGTGCGGTTCATCCACCCCCGAGGGTGGTGGAGAAAGGAATGGAAGGGGTGAATGGGAGGAAGGGTGAGTTTGCAAATTACCGAAAAACCACAGAACCTATCTAGACGACTTTTACTACTCCATGGTGACATGCCTGCGGTGCGGTTGGGTTCGTGACCATTTCTACCAGCCCTTTTCTACCCCACCCGGGGGGTGGTGGACCGTGTTAATCCTTCCTGCAACAACAACTGTCCTTTTGGGAAAGGGGGTTCGGCTAAATCGAAGCCGGTTCTCGTTGGAATTCCAACCAACCTCCCTTTCTCTCTCGCTCTTTCTTGCCAATTGCGCTCTCCTAACCACTCACTAATGCTCTAATTTGCTACGACAATTCTTACAAAAACGGAACCGTACCATCCCTTTCCGGAGTTCCGCAATCGAGCCCCAACGATTGCGCAACGATGGAGCCGAGGGGAGGTTTTCGACATTGCGGTCAACTGGAAAATTAAGCTGACAAGCTTAACTAAAGAGTGGTAAATAGTTTTCGGGACATTTTTTTTTTTTTGCTGTCCGGTTCCTGGTAGCCAAAGGTAAGGATGACAAAGTCGTGGATGGGTTTTGCATTTACAGACCATGCAGCCATTCATGTGGCCGAATGACTTATCGCTGCCGGGGGGTTCAGAAGGTTGATTGGACGGAAAGTTGAACAACCGGGTCCGGACCTCAACAGCATTTTATGTGACACCGGTCGAGTGATCCTTTTCGTGAAGCCAAAAGCGCAAATGTTTTCGTAAACGCGTTGCCCCCGAAACGAAAGCATACTTTTAGGAGATTGAAAGTGGAAATGGAAGCAAAAACCTGTTTTTGGTATTAAATATTAAACTATCAGGAAATTACTTATTTTTTTCCACAATTAAACCGAAATACATTAGTTTTATGTACTGTGCATCATAAAAAATTGATTCTCTATTCATTTAACTAGCATTTTCGAAAGTAAGCACCAAGGATCACACTCAACCTGACTCGATAAAGGACCCTAAGCACAAAGCCTTTGCATAGCTCCATCATTTACCATTCCACCGAGGGCCGGGTTAACCTGATTGCCATGAAGTATGGAACTTTTTCAATAAATTCCTTGCACCAACCTTGTGCTCCATCCTTTGAACAATGGCTCACACGGCACACACGCCTAGCTAGCTTATCATTCGCTCCCTGAACCCTGGAAAAGCTTCCACTTAACTCGCGGCAGTCAAAAAAGGTCCCTCGTTTCCTCACGAACGTTCCCGTACCCCGCGGGTACGACGATGGCGACGACGAAAATGAAAAATTATAAAACAATAAAGACAATAAATTAACGGTGATTGTTTCGCACTCGGGGAAAATTCTCATCCCGTTCCGTCGCTGGAAGAAAATATTATTTCCCGTCTCACACCCGCCCCCCAAAAACGCGTCTCTAACGTTGCAAGAGCTTTCTTGGCGTCAACCGGCAAAATGGAGGATATTCCCGGGACCCCGGGAGCCTTTTTTTCTGCTCGATCTCACTCACTCTCACAAGCCAACTCACTCGAAGCACTCCAAGTCCGGAGCGAAGAACCATCGGAGACCATCGACAACCGCAATCAGTAGCATGGTGGCCCGGCAGCATTCCTTTTCCGCACCACCGCAGAGAGAAAGAGAGAGCGCACAGCCACAAGCCACAATCTCATAGCTCATAGGCACCGTGTACCGGGGAGGGCCGGTGGCCCGTTCGCGCTCCGCGGTGACAGTAAATTATGCAAATTTCTATATCGTTACCATCGCTGCCATTGCTGTTGCCGCTCGCACCCTTCCGGCGGTTCCAGGATTTTGTCCGCTGCCTCACCTCTCTCACCTGTTGTCCTGGGTCCTTTTTGGGGGACCGACGCACTGCACGGAACGGAATGCCGTGTCCCTTTTGGCTGCAGCACGCCGAACAGCGACGGTGATGTGCTGGTATGCCCTGCAGCAGCAACGGCAGCAGCAGTAGCAGCATCAGTGCTGTATGGCAATCAGGCTCAGCTCTGGATGGGCAACGATAGTAACCGAGTGCCCTTCGGGCACGCGGGAGAGCAGAGGCTGCTAGACGACTTCAATGCTTTCTTGCGGTAAAGTGATTGTATTTTCGGGAAACAATTTCCGCCGTTGTGCCACCGGGGCAGAGCGAACGGAGCAGGCTTGTTCGTCTTCTGTGGTACAGTGCATGACGCGCGTCGCGTTAACGGGTTTGGAAAGCAATTTTACATACATTTTATTAATGGAATGATGTTTGTGATTTTTATCCAATAATATCAGAACATTCCAATAAAAGTATGCAGCTAAAAAACAAAATCATAAGTTTTCCTGTCACAGCTGTTTATTACAGTAAAATTGTCGAGTTTGCTAACTCCGTTTCGTATCATTCATTCTTTACACATGCAATTATTTACTTGGCATTTTTATTAAATTTCTTATATAATACAATTTTGTAAATAACTTTCGAAAAGTTTTATAAAATTGCTTCCTCTTTTTTCATTTTTATATTAAAAAAAAACGTGAATGACACTTTAAACCTCCAGCTAGAGCCTTACTACCATCGCACGCTACACTATTTAGCGGAATTCCCTGTACACCACCACTGTACGCACTGTTGGAAAATTACGTCCGTTCACAAAGCACAAAGGCGCTTTGCCAATGAAAGTTTGATGAACCATCGCCCCTCCAAACCTACGACGGAGAACCAAATTTCCCAATTTTCATCGAGACGCCCGTTTCAATAGCAACATTCCCGTCATCAATACCGCTGCCGCCGGCGTACAAAAAGACACCCAAGCAAAACACCGATTCATCATCATGCTGTGCGGTGTGGAAAATTGGTGGAAAAACGCGAAACCAGCGGGGCAAAATTCTCACTCAGCCAAAATTTTCCTCTCGCTAAACGGCAAAACGATGGCGATGGTTTGGGTGCGGGATGGAAATTGGGTGCCCGGAAAATGGCCACACTGTGGCCATCTTGAAAAATGTATGTAACCCCGGCGCCCTCTCTGCCCTCTATGCCCAGAAAGTGATTTTCTTTTCCTGGCGGCCCCAAGCTGTAACCAACCTGAGCGCTGTTTGCAATTTTATTGCTGGCCACTCCATCAGGTGGCAAATAAACTAATCGATTACTCCCGTCGGACACCCTCCCACCACGACCAGTCTTGCCAGTCTGCTCCTCCTTGTACCTTAATCACTGAGAATGGAACGGACCGAGGAAGGCGATCGCTCCGGGAACTCCTCGCTACATCCTTCCATCCAATCCATCGAGCGGCGATGTTGCTGTGGTGCTTGCGGGCATCCTTAGCCGTACAGCACCACCGATGGGCTGTCCGATTGCACGGTAATCGGTGCTGGTGGTGCTGGTGGTGCTGGTGGTCCCTGCTGTGGTCGCCGTCGCTGCCGTCGCTGAACGGTGAAGGCTGGCCGCTGGCCGAGCTGCTCGATGGTACGCTCGATCCAGCCCCGGTAGGTGGTCAGGTTGGTGAAAAGGTGTGGCGCATGATTGATGTCGGTCGACCAGGTCAGTAGCCCACGGATGGTCCGGCGAACGGTGCTACCGGGCGTCCCGTCGGCACCAACTTCCTGTACGCTTTCGTCGCAAATCAGCGGGGCACCGCTGTAATCCTGTGTCAGTCCAGGGAGCAGAGCAGAAGTAAACGAGAGGTAAACGGATGGGAAATTAATGTCGGAATCCCTAGGACCGAGGACTGACTGACAGGCCTGGCCTGGCCAGGCCGCTGTCCGACGGGGGAGAGGTAGCGAAACTCATTTCAACATTTTTCGGACCCGACCGCATTTCCATTGTTGGCGTAAGTTGGAACTTAAAATTCCTCTTTTGATCGATCGTCCGATCGACTAGGTAAGCGGCCCGGTTACAGAGCTACGCACGAAAGCAGGATTATTTTGAATTTCATTATTTTTCTCCTTCCCTAGCATACAAAAATGCTCTTCCATGTCATTTTAATGTTACCCATCTCTACTTTATCAAAGAGGTTCGATAGCTACACATTTTTTTTATCTTCACGGCATGAACATTGCTGCTGCGGTTGATAAGCCAACTCCCAGCCATGTGCTCTGATAGCTAAACCGCCCGGTTACAGAGCCTCGTTTGAAAAAATGATTGTTTGAAATTATTCCTTTTTCATTTCTCGCCAAACAATCAAACATGTTCCTCCATTCCATTTTAACAATTTCCATGTTGACTCATTTTCAATTTGATTCCTTACAATTCCGAGCATTTGCTCGCGATGTCACCGGAGGAAGTGCTCTCGTGAATCAATGTAAGATTAAGCCGTGATCATATTCTTCAGCGGCCAAAGTGGTGCAGCGATTGACCTCGCACCAGGTTGATTGTCATTGCCTCCCGGTTCAGGTCCAAGTCCTGCAAATTGTCACCGTATGGAACCATTTCCTAATCGCTTTCCTAATCGGTAGCCACTCCACAATGCTGCCGTTGATGGCTGTCTGGCCCATCTTTTTGATTCTCGAAGAGCATAATTTTACCCTTGATCCTAACACATGCTGTAATGGTTTGTTTCATCATTTGATTAGCCGTTGTCTTCGGTACGATCTGGCGATAATCAAACAGCCCTACAGCATACCCACCGAACAGCCGAAACCTGCCGATAATATTTTGCAGTGGCATGCATTGCCCATGGCAAAAGCACGTGAGACAACACCAGAGCCAGAACAATCTTCGATTGGCTTCGGATTCTAATGCAAGGAATACAAAGATGACTCTTTAGGAACAGGATCTTCTATCAGATCCAGGTGTAATATCTGGCCCATCGAGGCGGGCAGGACCGTTCTGATAGCATAGAAGCAATCGCAGACGGAGATTGAACCATTCCTCCTACCGCGATTGTATTTTGTCGCATGCAGCGAGTGCAGTGCGCGTTTGCCTGTGGCATTATGCCTTGACGGCCAGCGACTTAATGGTACAGGATCGGTGCCGCGTTAATATAGTGGCCTTAGTATGTCGGGTTCGATTCTGCATATCGAGATGAATCGAGTGTATTTCAAAATTTGCGTCAGTTGGGAGATTCGAGCCATTTCATTTGCATTGTTTCCCCAAATCTCTCGAGTCGCGTGCATCGGAATAGATCGATCCCTACATGCTGATAAATCTGATCAATTAGCAATCGAGCAAAAGCCATAAGATTACTTGAACAGTGCGGTTCCATTTGGGGAAAGGACAGTAAACCATTCCTACCGCGATTCCATTCTGGCGCATACACCGAGTCTCTTGATTGTTTGCTTGTTCCATTAGGCCTTGCAGGCCAGTGGCAACATATCGATATCGATCGGCAATATATCGATAAAATAATCATTGGATGCATTTTTTTGCTTTTCCATTTCACGCGCACGTTTTTGAAAAACCAAGCTGCTTGAGCCATTCGCTCTCCACCAAGGCGTGCTCTGCTCTCCCGTGCGCCTTATGCTCGCGCACTCTCTGACCGCCGTGGTCGCATACGGCAAGTGCAGTGCCCGTTTGCTTGTCCGATTTTGCCTTGCCAGTCAGTGCCCTAACCGATTTTCACGAAAATCAAATCGGAAATATCAGTAAAATGGGGTCTTCCATTCATTTTCGTGGGTCAAAATCATTCATTGGATGCAGTTTTAGCTTTTCCATTTCACGCGCACGTTTTTGAAAAACCAAGTTGCCTGCGCCATTCGCTCTCTATGGTTTCTCCACCAAAGCACGCTCTGCTCTTGCTTCGAGCGGTGGGGAAATATCGCGCGCGGAATTTTGTCTCGCTCGCGCTCGTTGAATGCACATGTATTGCATCTCGCTCGGCGTTACTCTCCCCTTCTCGCTCGCGCTCACGTCATAGATGGTCATTTGCGGTCTCGCTCAGCGTTACTCCCAATCAAAATTTGTATAGTGATTGGAGGAAAATTGCGGTTAAAGTTGCACCGGATAGCAATAGCTGGATGGTGCTGGTAGTAAAAGAATAGAGCAGACCAAGTTTTTTTCTAAAAAAAATGGTTCGTAAATTGAAACTCGAACATTGCGCTTTCGTTCTCGCGATAAATCACGTTCTGGACCAAACAGTGAGGCAACTTTTACGCGAAAAGAAAAACCAGCATTCCAGCAAGAAAGCCACGCCACAACAAACCGTCACAAGCAATTGACCGTTTCATCAGCAGCAGTTCGTCCGTTTATTTAATCGTCTTAACAATCGGAACATGACCAAAGCCAACCGCCTCTCGGTTGCTCTACTGGCACATATTGGAACCGGAACTGCACCGAAAAAGATCCTAGGAAAGTGAACCTCAGACTCGGATGTCCTGTAGCAAAATCGAAACCGAGCAAAAACCACAAATGCACACTCGGGAACCGCGAACGTGGCTTCTGACCAGCAGAGCAGTGCAGAACGGAGCAGAGAACCACAGCACAAAAGCTCGGCCCATGAGCGCTTCGCTATTCGTAACACAAACACATTGGACTGCCCCTGTCCCCGGGCCACCAGGTCCTCCAAATCAGTGCACCACGGAGCGACGGACAGAGCTTTTGAGGCTCCGAAAAGATGCTAAGATCGGTTTCGAGGTTTTCGAGAGATCCGGAACCAACGGTTGTGCAGTGGTTTGCAGGAAAGCAGAGAGCAGCCTGTGGGGAGAGAAGCCAGGGGGAGGGGGAATTCACACTTACCACATCGATGCTACGGTTGCTGGCCGCACCGTAACCGGCGCACAGATTGCCGTCGTGCTGCAGATAGTCCCGGTGCTCCGGTCGGCACTCGGTGGCCGGAAAAATGCTAATATTTGTCGTTACGTAATTAGTGCCATCGTTAGTGCCGCCGGCTTCCGGTGGGAGGGCGGTGGTGGTGGCCGGCCGTTCTCTGCAACCGTCGCAAAGACCGAGAAGGAAACAAAGACCAAAAAGATAGATATGTGCTAATTGAATCAACGAAAGATTGGAACGGGGTAAGGACGGGTTTGGGGTGGGGGGGGGGGGGGTGGAAATTATTTAATTCCAGCTTGTCATACAATGGCATCGCCGACGTGATCGCCAGCGGTAGTCGTCCGAGATTGAGCATCATGAGGTGATCAAGCAGTTGTTTGAATGGAAGTTAAATAATGTATCAATGGTGCAGGGGAGTGATGTCGGGGGATTACTAATTAGCTTTTTTGGCATTTGATTTTCGGGATAGTTCACCATGCGACTGGACACTGTAAGTTCTTATTAGAGATCTCTTTGCTGTCGTTTATCTCAATGGTTGTTGCTAATGTAGACAGGGAATGTAAATCTCTGAAGACATGCAGTAACAAGATGATTTGGAAAAATTAAACAATTGTCACCTCAAATTTAATGGAAGATCATTAAGGAATAGAACTGTTTGATATTCAATAACAAGTAAATTTTTGAGGAGCTTTATATTGTATTAATTTTGAAATAATCAACCACAGCTCATGACTTTCTGTGACGCAAATGTTGCACCAATTATTGATGTAAGGAAAAAATAAGGGAAATTGATAACCATTTGCTTGTAAGATCACAATAAAGAACAGAGGCGCATGGCATTCAATAACAAATCATGTAAAACAAGGTTACGACAATTAGATTGAAAAATATCTATAGTATCTAAAAGATAGCAATTGATATCTCAAAGATTATTTTTGAAGTATTTCACCAAAGCGAATACATGGAAGTACATGGTGTCTTCAGATGAAATCCTCGTGATTTAATTCAACGTCTTCTTGTGAAATTGAAATACACTACAAATCTAGACAGCTATGAAAAAACTTCTATATCTTGTACGTTGCCATGAACGGTATCCAACCAGATACGATCAAATGGTTACTGCGATATCTTCCACATCCACCGACAGACCATTTCCAAACGCTTAACACCGCACACTAATGAGCCACTCCATTTTCCATTCTGCTCGTTCCACAGTTTTCCTCGAAATTTAAAGCCAAAGAAGAAGCCACTACGAAGACAAGCAAAATGCGGTAAAAAAGTACGAAAAGCGCCTTGACCATCTACTTACGCCTCCCGGGGCCGCCGCCGGAAGGACACGATGAAGCAGCGGTCGGTGGGCGGTGGCGACGATCGACTCGTCGGCCCTGGCTCTATAATTGATGATAAGCAAATAGGCACCGGTTCCGGTTGTGTCCGTTTCCGTCGCCACAATGTCCCGGGGACCGGAGAAGAGCGTCTTCGCCAGGATTCACCGCTCGGTTTCGCCAGTCGCAGCAGCCGAGCACCTTCCGGTTCACGGAGCATCGCCGGTTGCCCACCGGTTGTGTCCGTTGGTTTCCCGAGCACCAGCAGAGCCTGAAAAATGGTGAATAATTTAATTCGAATCACAGTCGTCGTTATCGTCTTCTCATTTCGGTCGATCCTGACTGAAGGATACCGCACACGATGTTTTATCATCTTGTCGGTGCTGCGTACATGATCTACCACCCGGCAATGAAGAGGATGCACCGGCTCACAGAGGAATGTAATATTCATTCCGAACAATACGAAGGAGAAGGGACCGGAAGGCGACCGGAAAGTGGAAAATCGGTCACATCATAACCGGCACTACCACAAGCGATAGGCCGGCGTGTATTCCAATTAATTTCATCTTCCGCCAACCGGATACGGATCCCCCCCAGGACCCCGAGGGGCAGGAAATGAAAGAACTGTTGCAATGTATTGCAGCGAGCCGGCTCAAGCATTCCACAACGCACAGCAAGCAACTCAACATGCTTTAGATCCCGGTTCAGATGCCCCCCCCCCTCTCCTCCGGCACTAGTGTTTATTGATATTGCACTTCCGTTCACAACTTGTCATCCTTTGCCGAGGACAAGCGACAAGTGCATACCGCATTCCGATCCCGCACAATCCCTACGACACGCACGCATGTCCACGGCTCCGTGTCTTCATTGTATGCAGTGCAGGATAATTGAAGTGACAGTTTCTGGAGGTGGAGCAGAATAGAAAGAACAAGGACGAGTCAGCGTAAGTTGACGCCCAGACATGTCACTCTCAATTTATCCACGCCGTCGCCCCCTGCGGAATCCCTGCCCGGTATGAAGACGGCGTGCCGATGCGCAAAAGGATTCCAGGAATTGCATTCCACTGCCCCCACGAGGGCACGCAGAATGCCGTTTGAATCAGGATTCGCGTCAAGATCAAAGCGTCCAAAGAGCGGACCATGGAGGTACGCAAAGCACTCCGGCCAGTCCCGGGCCTACTAGTGCCGGAGGTCTGGAACAATCATTTGTCACAATGGGCTGTGTTTGTGACCACCACCACACAGAGACGGAAGTGCCCTCCAGGCATTGGTGGAATGTTTACAGAGACAGTTGCCAGTCGCAAGGATGCTTTCCCCCTTTTTCCGGTTCTTTTTTATTCCACCTCCTTTCTTCCTGTCGGTGTCAAGGATCTGTCACGTCCAGGGCTAGGGTTGTGTGCTCAAGTGGCAGGATGCATTCCTTCTTCCTGTCCTCGCAATAGTGCAGCAGTGCGCAATCGTGTGTCGTACGCACTCTAGAACCGCGTGTTACCTACAACATTGTTCTCCAGTCGCTCGAAGGTGGTTGCAAATTGGTCCGGCAATATGATGTTGCTCACAGTGATCCGCTTCGTCACTCCAGTCGTCATCGGTTGTCCATTGAAAGGGGCATCATTCCAGACGACCAGCTCTTCCGGTTTCTTGCTGAAAGTTTAATCAAACAGAAAACTATGAATAACGCTGTCGGCATCATGGTGACATTTAAAATGCAGGAGCAGAATAAGGTCTTTTGTGTGACATAAAACTGCCACAGGGAGCGGAAATTACAAAACAGAACATATTTAATTATGGATCGTTCGTTACGCCCTGTGTCTCGCTAGGATTAGAAGAAGAGATTGTTTGGAGTTTGTTAGTGAATTAAACATTCCCTACAGAAGACATCGAGCCCCCATTTAATGATTCAAACGGAACACGGAGCACCACCTCGACGGTGAAACTAATCATCGATCCATTTGATTAGGAAACAGTGCCAGCGATACAACGCCTTTCCTTTCCTAAACAGCAAACTTTCGCTGCATTTGATCCCGAACATGGGGAATTCATTATTTTTGCATTGAAAATGGAAAACCAACAATCAACCAAAACCTTCTCTAAATTTCTCGGCACATGAAAGCTCACCTAATTTCCCTATCAGTGGACCGGTACCGGTACGGACCGGTTACCTAAACAAACTCAGACTCGAAACGCGGGCGAGTACGCGCTCGGTTCGAACGGCGACCACTCGCTCGCGCTACTCGCTACTCATTTGCTGCTAATGTATACCTTTCATTAACACTTCAAAAGGCCCGCAGGCGGTAGCTGGATGGGATGGATCGTGGTCCATTCTGCGACGGTATGTTGCAATTAATTTACTTGCGAAAGACCCCCGATCCGGGCCATTACTGGGCCCGGGCATTGATGAAGGTATTGAGGAGCGTCCATATATTTTGATGGCGCTACTGAAAGGCTTGTCCCGAAATGGGTCATTTATGGAAAAGAACCGAGTTAAAGCATGGTAGATTAGTTGCTTTAAATATTTGATGAATAGCGGGGTGGGTACCCTATTTCAAATTCTGCCACATCGAATCTCCTGTAAGCCCTCTCGACTCGCTTTACAAGCTCTTCATCAACCATAATCAAGCTGTAGCTCTGTCGAACGTGCTGCGCTGCGTCGGTGAAGGTATGGCATGATTTACAATCATCAACCAGTTAATCCAGCTACCGGCTGCCATCCATCCATCCAGTAATGATGCCGATACTTTCAATTTTCTCCTCTCGATTGCGTTCTCCGCCAGTGGGATTCGAGGGTATCGGAGCTTGATCCGTGAAAGGAAGAAGCTGATTAGAATCCTCCACACAAACCAAACATTGTGTGACAAGTCCGCCCGTAAGTCCTTGGTGAGAGAGCGCGAAAGACCGCACGGGGCTCCGAGTCTCCGAGGGACAAATCCGGACGGATTCAATCTTCCTCCGTGCAGGAGCAGTAGCGCAAAAAAAAACCCCGGCAAGGATGAGCGATAAGGACTTTGCACAATCATTATTCATCTCTCTGTACAGCTCTCTCCTGCCTTGGCACGAAGTGAACTAATGAGAGAATGGTTTTGGGAGGGAAGGTGCGAAGGAGGGAACGAAGGAAATTGGGAACAGCAAAAACCCCTCAAGCGCTGGCGAACCGCCGGTCCTCAGAAGAGCCTAAAATGAAGACAAAAGACTGCTAAACGCGTACTCACGGGCGGCAAAGGACATCGAATGAACCGAGGCCCGGTACTTCTAATCAGAAAAAGGATTTCCATTCTCGCCTGTGAGCGGAAAAGACCCGGGGACCACAAAGGGAATCCAAAACAGAAACTCATTTCCTCGCCAGCAGAATACCACGCGGTCCCCGGTTCTTACCGGTTCCGTTTAGTGGCGTGCTCCGTCCCTTCGTTCGCTCGTTCGTTCGTTCGTTGGTAGCAAGTATATTACTTTTAATCAATCATTAGTAAAAGCAGCTTTCATTTGTCTTCGCCAGTATCTGCACAGTATAAAGATAGAGAGGAGGAGGCAGCGAGTGTGTGGCAGCGACCGGCAACCGGCGATCGGTGAACGCAACCTCACTTCGAGTTGCGTGACGCGACGTGGCGGAACACGGCCTAACCACAGCACAGCACAGCACTGCTACCGCTAAAACAAACAAAACGGAACCGACGAACGACGAGGCCGCAAAGTCAGACAGACAAGGCACGGTGGAAGCGGGGCTGGAGGAAGGAAAGAAAAATGACGGATATAAATTTTCCTTTTAGCGAATCCACCCATACCACCCAGCCGACAAGAACAAGGGCTTTCGAGACGCATTATGCTGCAGCAAGCGACGA
>NC_064878.1:13662500-13697500 GCF_943734665.1 Anopheles aquasalis | reverse complement strand
CGAATCTTCTCCAAAATAAAATGAAATATTCTTTAAAAGTTGTAGTTTAATATGTCATTCACTTGGAAACACAAAATTGAATAGTTGCGTCACAAAAAATTGTCAAAAATGATCTTTTAATGGCCAGAAATTACCGAAACCCCCCCTTAAGAAATCAATCAATTCCTGATCTGTAAAAATTCAAAAACAAAGCCACAGTATCTTATTGATAAAAGTTTTAGAGGTCACGACATTATGACGCACAGTTACTACTACAAATCATCCATAAAGCAATATCTTCATCATCAATCCTTCACTTGAACGAAACGTGCACGAAACGGGCCCCTCGACCGACATTACGATACTTACATCCAATCCTCCACCGTTACACTCGGAAGCAGCAGCCGGTGATCGGTCATCACGAGGCAGAGTTGAAGGTAGACCACTTCCTCCACTTGTTTGTGTCCGCCGTCCAGATATCACCACACCGGCAGCAGCTTCAGCAGCAGCATTAGCTCGTAAAGATGATGATGATACCGAACCGGCAGCCCCAGATGACAGACGGTTGACGGCAGTAGGCGCTGGAGCCGGTCGATGGGACGCTGCCACGTTCTCGAGCGTTGCTGGATCAATCGAGCGGTTGAACTTCTTCTTCCGGCAGCAGTGATCCCGGCATGAGGTATGGATTTTTCTGTACAAAAAGAGAGAGAGCATGAGAGAGAGAGAGAGAGAGAGAAATCAAAACTCCAAATCATATGACGACAGACAGACCGCAGCATGGAACGCATTAAACGCGCCCGGCCGGGGGGGCTAGGGTGGTGCTAGGCCACTGGGAACCACTTCCATCATCATTAAACGCCCATAAATGGTTAATTGCAAGCATTATCTCAAACAACATTCACAAACACACCCAGGACGACACGGCGACGACGACGACGATGATGATGATGGCGCCCCGTATCTCCCCCGTATCTCCCCCCTTGGCCGAGAAGCTCTGACACACCGCGCCTGACAGGATGTGCGACAACATATAAAACCCGGTGGAACCGATTAATGCTGTGCAGGGAAGCCCGCGCCCGGTACTTCTATTTAATTATCTCCAGTGCACCCCGTATCCCCGCATGCGTGCATGTGTGCCTGTGTCGTGACGCATATTGACACTTGACTTACGTTCCTTGCGGCCACTTCTTCTTCCTCTTCTGCACGAGAAGGCGCCTAGCCCTAGAGAGCTTAAACACCGGGCACCAGTTACGATGCTGGTGCTGGAATGTGCGAACAAGCTCAATTAGCAATTGTCGCTAGCCATGGCTCTATGGGCTGGCCTTGTACGGTTCCCTTACGGGTGGATTCCCAGCTCCCTTTTCTGCACTCTCGCCTCTTTTGTGAAATTGGCTTGGCCGTGGCGCCAAGGCGCGGAGCTTTGATTGTGCGTACGTACCACATGTTCTACATTATCACGATCACTTACGATGCAGCGCGAGCGAAAGGGGATGCAGAAGTGCCTCTGTGGGTCTTCTCGTCAACAGGCTGGCAGGACATTCAATTTAATTTAAAATTTATCTCGCCTTCGTTAGCGTCAGCACTGGACGTCGGTTGGAGTGAGGTCTGGCACTGAATCAACTACTCAGTCTTGCTTGATCGACACGTAGATTACACAACAATTAACCTTAATGGAAGGCGACTGGATTTGCAGTGTAATGAGATTGTTAAGGTAAGGTGCTTTTGTGTTAAGAGAAATTGCTTTTGCTTTTAAGTCAATGACATTCAAGAATATCACAAGTGAAAAAGAATATAACAAACACGCAAAATGATTGAGATTATCTCGCTAAATCAGATAATGAGCACCATAATTAATGGCTGACACTTGCCGGAACACATTCCTGAATGTCCTGATTTGAGGGAATGACAAAGTGCAAAGTGCCAACAGAGACTCCCCACCTTATGCTTCTGCATATGGCCGTCCAATTATCCGGCATCATCCACACTCTATGCACCTGCAGGCAAAATTAATTCTATTGAATATGCAACGACACCCGCAACGAACGCATCATGCTGCGCGAGTGCATCGATGGAGCCACCCGGTCAGTACCCCGTCACTAAATCAGATGCAGAAGAGAACAGAACATAGGTCACACCCGTGGGCCCGTGAAATTGCCCAATTATATTCCACCGGCACAGGAGAGAGAGATATGTATTCCCTTTTTGGCGCTTGTAAGTGCAAATCACTTTCAAATTCAGCTGCTACCCCGTGACATCGATCCCAGGTCCACGTGCTGGCGACTGAATGGATCGGATTGATTTATTATTTATGAATTAATTAAATTGATATTTGAACAGCAATCTGGTGAGCGTTATGATACGGAGCAGCAGCAGCATATGGTAACCATCCGTCTAGTCCAGTCCGTGATACTCAATCGTCAATCGAACGACCACTGGGCCACGGCACACCAACGGAACGGAAGATGCAGATCGAATCAAGCCCGGACGGTAGGAATGGTTGAAAGGATTGGGCTGAAAGCTGAATGGGACCGAGATGACCCGATGATGTTTTCCATCAATCCATCGCTTATCGACTTGCTCCGGACAGATCCCTTTCAGCAAAATCAAAGGCTACTCAACGGGCGCTCACGTGCTCGCTAATGGTGATGGAGATATGGGATTGGCTTTGAAGGATGCAGACTCCCTCCCGCCTCTCCCCTTTCACGGAATGATTGATTTCCGCAGATCGCACGCGTGGACCATTTCCATTAAGGAGAAGCTTTCGCAAGGATTCGCAGTTGAAGGAATACAGTGCTTTTTTCTTATTAAAATACATAATGCTGTAAGGAGTAACAAATTTTGTGTAACTATAATCGTAGTTTAAGTTTATGATAATAAATTGACATTGGAATTGGACAAACTTTCAACAAACCTTTAAGCGTTGTTCCGATTAAACGTTCAAACCTTCAGTCTCTACTACGCACTCATCAGTAGATCAATAATTACACAAAAGCAGCGTGTAGCCAAGACCAAACCACGTAACCGTGGCCATGAAACCGCACTGAATACCTAACCCCTTCAGAACCTGTGACCGGATGGATGGTCTACACGTTAACCACCGGACGACCAGTGGTCCGCTGGTGATTGTGAGTTAAAGCGAGTGCATTAGGCACATACGTGGCTCGCCAATCTGTTGGCGTCGTTCCATCATCGAGCCCTGCCGCGGAACTGATCCTGAACCGACAGGTCGTCTACTGTCCTGTCGCTGAACCCGGGATCCCGTCCCAACGTTCGCCAGCTAATCCACGTTCGGTGCTGGATGATAGGCATTTCCTCATCCGTTTCCTGTGTTTTTTTTTCACTGAGTTGACCTGACCTGATGCCCGCAAGTGCAGCCCTACTGTGATTACGTCCCTCTGCACATGGTCTCGTTGAAGTGCAGTGGTACATCAAACGCGGTGTACGCGCTCGACGCACCTCAACGCATCCAACGGTGGTGATGGCCGTGCTTATCGAGCGTGCAAAATTGCCAGCTACACGCACATCATGCATATCACCGCCGGGAGTTATGCTTTTTTGATGATAATTTATGACGCTACGCCAATCTTCATCCACCGCGGATGGTGGGACCGCAGGCCAACCGGAACAAGCCCCATGTGTCCGAGTGGCCGAGTGTGTAAATATGTACCAACACCATGCACTGGTGAAGCGGGACACTTCAGCAGGCGAGTACACCGAGTGCACTTGTGGCGCAACTTGTGATGTCCTTGGGGTTTGGGGCGGACTGGCTGGGTCAAGAGGAATGTTTAAATACAAAATTCATAACCGGGAACTGGGGCATCTTGATGATGCAGCACGGTGCTTGACATCTGTATTTAGAGAGTGGAAAATCCACGGCCTGCTAGTTCGTTCTTTTGACAGCTCAAAAAACAAAGTAGCCTTTATAGATAAAGAATCCAAGACAACTTTAAATTCGGTGCAAAATTCCCTAACACAATATTAGAGTTTTCTTTGTATTTTAAGACCCTGCGGCATAAATTTGATTTAAATACAAATACAATATCCCCTGTTCAGCTCATCACCCCGGCTCTAGATGGTTAGCAGCATCGGTGCACTAATCGCTCCCTCGCTACCGAGCAAGATCTGAACAGAAACCCGCAGGACGTGCCAACGAACGGCAGCAACAGAAGCTAAATACACACTCACGCCATGGACTAATGGATAAGAAATAATAATAATCAAACACCCATTAATTCCCTGCCAGAGCAAACAGCGCAGAAGGCGTTAGGACGCGTTATCGGCACGGTCACCGCCACTCCCGCTCCATGTAAACGTGCCTCGCCGTTCACGATTCTCGCGGATGCCACCGCATGCTGGAGTGCATAAATTTATGGACTTGTAAATCAACACGCAATCCCCGGTACCGGGAGCGAACGGCTCAAGCGATCAATTTATTAATTTCACAATCAAATCAGCTCAAACTGCAACCAGCGCCTCCATCCGCTGGCCAAGGCAAACCGGAATGCACACGGCACGCAATGCGCGCACCACCAGGATGACGCAATCAGGATGTCGGATCACGCGGATGCCTTCTGCGTGCCCTGTGTGCTTGGGACACTGGTTTTCCGTGTGGCTAAGTTTCTTAAGGAAGTGATGGCCTTGCACAGAAGGAGCCGGAGCCAGAGCGAATTACGGATGCCATTAATTCGGAGCTTATTTGCCGAGGAAACCACGGGACGGGACACCAGCGGGTCCGGTATCCGGAAAGGCCCATACATCCATACATTAACATCCCAATAATTTATCATTAGACACACGGGGGGGGCAGCTTGCGATGCGCTCGTGCAAGGGCATAGGGAGTGATGAGTCGCCGTTTGCCAGCATCGCCAGATCGATTTATGGTCCCGGTTCTTGCTCACCAGTTCTGTCCGAGGAAATTGTGTTTGATGTGCTGCATCGGTCTCGCATCGGAGAGGAGTTTTGGAATGTATTTTGCATTTTATATTCCTGCTGCGTTGTGGCAGGGTTGTTAACTTTCAATTAAAATTTCATTCCCAATCATAAAGGATTAGGCATAGCACGCACCGGAGTGGTGCTGATACTTGGACAAGATCAGAAAGGAACATCCTCACCTTGGTCAACTGAATAATTCTCTTTAGTTGGACCCCGGGAGTTACATTTGTCGTTCGGAGAGCTGTCCTTCGTGTGCACTGCCAACGGAGAGGAATGTTGATCAGATCACCGGACACTTGGTTCTTGAAAGCAGCTTGCCTGTTCTGCCACATCAATAGCCAAGGAGGCCAAGGAGATTTAATATGATTATAGTTAATGGGTCACACTGAGGTACTCAAACCTTTACCTGCATCTAGCTCTCTGCTGAAACTGCAAACGAACAGACCTAATGGATCCAGGCTGAACGACTTACTAGCCGCATCCTTGACGCATCGTCTACCGTTGACCAGTAGCCGAGGAGCAAGGATTTCGGTCCAGGAAGGCCACCCGGACTGTCACTCATTAGTGTATGCTTACCTTTTCGACTGGATCTGATTGAGCGGTGATGGGCTGGAGCTGGCTAGCACATCCTTGCACGAGTACGTCTCACAGTCGCAGTGCTTGGTCGTCACGTTCAGTGTGGATGAGTTCGCGAGGCAAGTAATTAATTCCAGCTGCGGCGGTGGCTGCATTCAGGACCCGAGAATGATGATTAAGGTGAAATGTTCATTAGTGCATTCCCGGGTCGGTCGGACGGTCATAAATGAAAAGAGCAAAGTGAAAAGAAAATTTCATGAAAAACTCGTTAAAACTGTAACAATAACAATCGGGAACTCAACGGGAGGAACACAAACACAGAATAAAGCAGAAGATCTCTTGTAAAGGCTAACAGCCTTTAACATCTTCAACCACTCACTTCATTTTGGATCATTTCGACGATTGATTTATGCCAACCAAGTGAAAAGAGACGAGGAGAAGCCATTATTTAATGCCTTGTCTGCAGCGCACCGACACCAGAGCGACGAACTCGCGGCTCCCAAAGGCACGCATTTAGTGCTTCATTAAAATGTCACCTCGAACGAGCACAACATTTCAGCACGTGCTGTTGTGGTGGAGAACACAAAGGAAAGCAAAGGAGCAAAACTCATCGCAGCAGCACAAAGGCAAACCGGAGGACGAGGACGTTAATTGAAGGACACATCGATTTCGCTGTTCCGCCACGTACACCTGACGAACAGACGGTGCATCCGGTCCCGACACATACAGCGCACGATCTGATGCACCACCGTCCACCGCCGAGTGTAAGAGTAATGATCATCATCATCATGCGCGGAGCATCCATTGTCCAGGAGGAAGAGAGACGATCTCACGTACTCCAACCTCCTGGTGGAGGCGCATCGGACATTTATAAAAATAATGAAACCTACTTCGTACCCCTTTTGTTGGGCGGCACATTCCCGGCAGTAACGAGACGAACATTAATAATGTGACCACGAACCTATTTTCGGTGCGCGGCGCCGTGTTCGTGGTGCAAGTTGATTAACTTCGGGACCTCATTAATGGGCTCATAATCCGGGGATGGTCCCCCAAGAGGATGCAGGTTGCATCTCTTGGATGACAAATTTATCCGAACGAAGGTAGAGCGAACGAGCACCAAGGTGGACGCTGGCCGAGGATTAATCGTAAAATATTACAACTAATGTGGCCCCAGGCGGGTTCAAGAACGCGCACTGGCCCGGTGTAACTAGTGCCAATTACTAGTTCCTTCGAAGGCGCCTTTTGCTTTTGCTCCTTCGTTCGTTCAGTCCGTTCTTTGCAATGCATCGCCGCTTGGCCACCAATAGCCATGATTATCAGTTATTAAACGACGGAGATTAAACTCCAGGATCACTGATCGCAGGTGCACCTGCATCGTTGCTGATCAGCACACAATCAGCCGCGGACGTCGTTGATGGTCTGTCTCTAATTAGCCTCTTTCTGTGGACAGCAGAATTGGCTTGTTGTTTGTGGTTTTGTTCACGAAAAAGGTTCGTAAACAAGTTTTCCATTTTCATAGAATCGCTCGCTTGATGCTAGTGTGCCCATAGACGCGACCACCACCACCACCACACGTCATCATCAACAACGAAGCGAACGTTCTCGTGTGAGAGATCCACTGACAAGGTGCAGCTCAGCCACAAAAGCACTCGCTGCCAGTGGCTGCCAACGGCATACGCGGTTGCAGGCGCTGATTCGTGGACAATGTGGCCATGCCCGGGCCACGCAAACACTCTTTTCGAGGTTTATTCATCGAACCTCCTGCCACCGGTGGTTGGTAGCGAACTCCGGGGCGCAAAATCAGCGACCAAACGTCAGATTCATTATTGTGCCGCTCGCTAAAACAAACTCATGAATAAATAATTTACATTTCACCGTAGAGCAGCGGCCAGCCAGCCGGCCAGCCTGCCTCACCTGCCACCTGGATCCGCATCAATTGCAGACGAGCGCCGGTGGCAAGAGTCGCGAGCGATTTTCAAACAATCGCTCGCCGGATCCCGCGATTTCGGGAAAATCCAACCGCGCACAGCACCGGGGCTGGGGCCTGGGACTGGAGTAGCGTGGAGGGCGGACCACGCGACGCGTTCTCTGGCCGCGCGGTGCGGTGCGTTCACGGCTGAATTAAAAATGGAAAGTGCGCTCATAATAGAATTAAGCTATATCCTGCGCTTGTCAGAAGCAGAGAGCTCTGTACTCTACTGGCTACCAGCGCAAGCATTTGTCCTGTCCCGTGCTCTTGTTGCTGTTGTTTGCGATAGCACAGGGAATGGGGAAGCACTGTCGGTTGCCGGTTTGGACCAGCATTGTGCATTGTTGGTGAACGCTTTTTATCCTTACAAAAGTGCAGTGGGCTTTGCGAAGGATTCCACTTCGATCGGAATTGGGCGGGGGTTACAGGACAAAAAAGAAGAGGGCAGATAAATTGCTGCTAAATAGAGGATTACAGGAACGTTTATTGGTTTTACAGGCGATTGCGATGTACTACAAGCGGCATGATAAATGAGCAAATGGCAGCTATCGAATGAGAATAGTAAGTTATATCCGAAAAAGGATACAGAATTCACCGTAAATAAGCTCTACGTGTGTTAATTGAACAGTGTTGTTGATATTATATACATTCAAAATCGAATCATTTGATAATGTGACTTTTATTGGCAAAAAAGTATCCACAGCCATTTTCCTGAGTGTATTACGATAGTAAAAACATATAAATTAATATTGTTAATCATCACGAATGGCACATAATTTGATGTGCCCTGTTCCGGAAGCCCTCACTGAGCTAATTGTTGCGTTTCCCGATGACAAAATGACTGCAAAACGATTCGATGCACGGCATCCATTCCCCTTGTACCGATTAATCATTCAGAAGCCTCTGCACTTTTTTCAACGTAACGAAAAGCGGACGTAATGGAGGTGAACAGAAATATCCTCTCGCTGCTCCTGTCCGTGACTCCAGAGATTCGTGGTTTTGTAAACATCCCACCGGGTGACGGACAGCCAGACGGCGAGGGATTCCATTGCGGGCACCGCGGTGCGACAATTGTTGACAACCGAACTCGCAACATGACAACAGGAGACCATTGCGCCATTGCGGCCCACCGACGGTCAAACAAAAACGGTCAACGACGTCCCCCCGTCAGCGAAACCTCGGGAACGGACGGATGGAAGCACGGACCGGACAACAAACCCGGGAGCACATCTCTGTCCACGGGAAATGTCGGTGCGGTGCACGAGATCTCCGCAATCTCCGGGTAGTCACCGTGTATTGGCCGGCTCCAAACAAAAGGCCTCCAACCAGAAAGGCCTCCCGACTGTCTGGCACAAGTCTGGTTGGACGTCAACGATGGCCTGGGCCACAACACGGGTAATGGCCATTTCAGCAACGAACAGCCGGCTGGCTGGAAGCAGTCCAAGAACCCCAGAGGCCGGAGCACGTCGAGTAAAAGGCACTGGCGCAACTGAATGGACCAGCCATTGTGGAGCCAATGTCCAGGCCATGCCGGGGCCACCGGGCGGACTGGCTAGACTTGCGGATGGACCTCGTGCCGGTGCTGGTGCTGCACGGTATGATTGTTATCTAGGACGCGTTCGGCCCAGAGGTCTAAAAGCCGCGCCATGCCAGCTTCCCATTTCGTAGATTTATGAAAAACAAAATGGCAGTAAATAAAGCTTTGAGCCATATTGCACGGCGGAAACGGTGAAGGTAGCAGCAGCAACGGCGACGAGTTTGATGCGTTTTGCCGACTCCAATTCCAACGATCCGCCAAGTCGTCGAAGGTATAGGGTCATTGTACCCTTTATGTTGTGCGACTTTAAAGCGGAACTATTAGGCCGCCGCCACCGCTGCGGTTTGGAGAATGCTTTTAAGTGCTTGTTTGCTTTGTCGCCATATTGCCCCGCCAGGACACGAAACCGTTAACGAAACATAACCTTAAATTTTCAACCGTTTATAACTGCCGATCTGCAGGGATGGAACGGGCGTTCGCATCTTTCCCGGGGTGGAGGAGGGTCACTAATTTATTGAAATGTCCATTTATTAATCGAAAAAGCCTTTCCCTTTATCGCCGATATTGTTTCTCCGTTTCTCCGGCTCGCTCATTCCGATGCCGAAACGTTCGTGTTCGTGATACGAAGCAGGAATGCAAAAAGAAATCATTCTTTTGTGCCTTTTTTTTGCATTCTGGAACTGACCGCACCGAAACCAAAAGCAAACCCAAACCAGAAGAAAAAAGACCGACCGACGGGGTCGCCGTTGCCCAAAACCTCACTTAATCATCGACCACAGGAATGTGGTGGGCTTGGTATTGATGGCCAAGGCCCGGGTGAACCTGTTTGCTGGGACGGCGTTTCCAACTTCCAACAGAAGAATCGTAGTCTAGGGGCATCACCTAGAGCTGTGGCTTTTTAAAAATGGAAAACATCGCTCCGAGGCCCCACTCACTGACCTGACCAACATGCCCAGCCATTCCAAAGCAAAGGTTTTGCAACGGCCACACACTATTCGCTATCGCTAAAAACCCATCAGGTCAAGGACATGGTGAACAGAACGGCAGAACGGACCGGACCGGCGTTGGAGTCCACCAGAATTCGCTTCGCTTTGCTCATATCTGGCAGAACCCTGCCCCTTCCTGTCCACCACAGTAGACACATTCCCTGGCACGCACATGATTTTCCCTTAACCGCAAAGCGTAATTAACGCCTCTTATGAGCGATCGGATGCGGACGGGAAGGGCCTTCCCGTCAGACGTCGTCGTCGAGTCGCTGGACCACTGCTGGACTGGTCTTCTCCTCTTTCATCCTCCCGTATTTCGATGATTAATGAAGGAGAGCGATAAGCCGAGCCGAGAGCGACCGGGGGGAATGGAATTGGCCATAGCTTCACGGCTTTTTTACCGTAAGCGATGGCGCAGGTTGTCGTGGCACGAGCTCCGATTGCATCAGAGACGACAGAGAGCCAGCCAGCCAGCCAGGTAGAGTGTCATCCGTTTTTGGGATCCACTGGGCCGGTAAGGTCCGGTCGGTGGCACGTACCGCAAGGCACACCATAACTGGCAAGTAGTGGATCGAGCAGCAGCAGCAGCAGCACCTTGCTCGATCTCATCGTTCTCGATCGGTTCAGGGTCAATGACAACGTGCGCTGTTGCTGCAGCATCGTTTCCAGTGCTCGATCTTCTTGCTCCCATCACTACAAACACAGTCAGACAGACACAGATACATACTCCGTCTGATGCCAATGTTCTAGCACACGTTCCATGCCACAGGCCCCCAAGGGGGTCCTCCAAGGTCCGTGTCATAAAACGCAAAAGCGATTACGAAACTGGGATGAAGGCTGCAGAAAAATCAAGCTACAGCTACGGCACTCTCGGTGATGATGATCCGAACTCTCTGGTTGGATGAGTTATGCCCAACCGTCAGGTAGAACTCCGTCCCTTACCATTCAAGGTTCAAGGGCCTTCGTGATCGATTGACAAAAAACCGCGGCTCCAATCGGTGGGTTGGCTTAGAGCGAACCGGTGGTAAGAACCACAGAAACCACACCCGAGGTGCGCCCAGTGTTCTGTTTCACTGGACACTCGGCCACATGGTTCATGGTCATCGGTTGCGGTTTTGCTAATCCGGAAACGTCAGAACAGTCAACCGCACTGGCATTACGTAGGCACACGCAGATACTCCAAGATTATCTCAAGTCGTACCTAACGAAACCGACCCGCAGGTAAGACAAATGATGCTGACCATAGTTCCCACCAGAAGTCCATCGGGAGCCTCGCATCTCAACTTCTTGTATTGGAATAAGCCATTGTAAAACACGAAATTAAGTGATCAACCCCAGTAGTCAGGCCCTTCTCGGAGTGGATTAGCATTTTTGTTCTCCATCTTCACCGTTCCTCCACAATATGACGCGAACTGGCGGACGGGCCTGTCCTCGGTCGATCCGAACCGCACTAACCTCCTGCTACCCCGCTGTAACGACTTATCTTTGATGCATCATTATATTTCAATTAAGCCATCCCAATCCTGTCGGACAATGGAGAGTTCTTTTCGCTTCTCCTTCCTCCTTCTCCTTTATCAAATCCATCCCAGGTTGATCGACGCCCAGGTTGTCCAACGGGGATGGTAAATTATTCCATCAAAAAAACCGGTCCAATCCTGTCAACCTGTTGTCAAATGGTGGCGTAAATTGTTCTCGACCTCCAGTAGCAAAGCCCCGTCCCCGTAGTGTGGGGCCCAATCAATCCATCCGTCCACTCCGGAATGTGTTTTGACACGAGGGAGCCTCCGACTACACATCGAGCTCCGCTCCGATGGACGACAAGCGGGGAATCGGGTTGGTAGTGAATTAAACGGTGGCATGTTTCTGTTTTGTTGTTTGTTTTTGTTTTTTACGATCTTGCCTACTGTGAACCGCCGGTTTGTTGCCGAGTCCGCTTGCAATCGAGATTGACAACTGACAAAATGACGATTTTGCTGCGATTGAAGCACCCGCGCGGAATGTCGCACTGTCGGAATCGATCGTATGCAAATTCGTGGTGACACTCCAAGCATTTAGCTCGTTGCGCTTCTTTACAATGTTGCTCTTTGCCTGCGTCCACCATGTGATGATCACCACGGGCGGATTAGTAGCTTGTGCGATTCATGGCGAAGCTCTCAAATGACTGGAGTCCTGCGCTCAATGCAACGGATGAGTTGGTTTGGTAACAAATTGTCAGTCACAATAAATATCACAATGCGGATCCGTTTTAGACACGCCAACACATATGCATGCAAACCATAAAAGAAGAATATAGGAATTGAGCAAAACATGAACAGAGAGAGAAGAGCAAATGCAAAATTCAGCACCGAACGAATCGAACCGAACCGACCGAATTGTCCCCTCCCGGTGGGAACAATAAATTCAGAATTAAAAAACGGGCCCACCAGTGGGGAGGGTCCCACGACATGTATTTTGTGCCTCTCTCTCTCTCTCTCTCTGTGCATAGTGTACCAGTTCTCCTCGTTGTCGAATCCGAACGGCCACGAAAATCCGGAGCAGCATGTTGTTAAAAATTCTATAAATTTTCAAATTTCCTTCACCAACGCAAAGGGAATTGCGAACGCGAACGCATGTGCGCACACAATCGGAGGACTTTTGTGTTGTGTTCCGTGTAGTTGTGTGCCAACCTAACTGGATAAAGAAAAGTGGCTGGCCGAGTGGGGCGCGTTCGGGGATGCGTTGCGTGAGCAGCAATTCTAATCAATTCGATGCCAGCAGAGCCAAATGCCCTCTGAATTGTGGATGTTCCGGTGAAGGTTTTTTGTTTTTTTATTGTGTTTTTTTCGAATCCAGCACCAAGAGGACACCAGCTGGTGCTGCTGCTGGCTGCATATTCATCAATATCTAGGCCGGCATCGAATCAAATCAATCAATTATAGGGAATCAATGGAAAAAAACGGTCAAGTGGACACCGGGAGCCTTCCAAAAATGGGGAGCAACAGATTCGGTTCGGTTATCCGATATGCTAATTTTCACCGGGCCGCAACCCATTTGCTGTCGTTGCCCCGGGCAACGCACTTGCTAGGCCGATCCACCCCAATCAGTGGGCGTTGATATCGAGGAGGAAATAGAAAACGGGGAAACATATTAATTAAATGTCCGTTTGTGGTTATGTGGAGACCGGGATTAGACCCCTTAATTGGACCTCTCATTCAAATGCTGGACCGCTTCCTCTTCATCATTAGCCTATCGAAGCGACAACGCCGTTTCAATCCTAAATAAAATGGCCCCAAAATGAATTGGCGATGGTCCCAAAAAAACAGAAAAAAACCAAGAACAACGCAATGCTCGCGTGGTACGAACGTGATATACAAAGTTATAAAAAGCCACCGCTTGCGAAGCCAATCACCGAGGCCGCGTGCCCGAGCGCGATCGCAATCTTCGTCAACTTCTTGAGCACGCGGCTGCGCTGAGGTGCTGCCCGAAACGACTTAAACGGATCGTAGCTCCATAATGATTATGGGACGATGGAGGCCCCCCACCGTTCGCCATAAACTAAAAATCAATTCCAATTCCACCTGTCGCCACTCGATTGGAATGGATCGCGGCACGGGCAATCCACTGATCCTCGGATGAATTGACGCGAACACGTTCCCTAGAACCGTCTCCCCACTCTCATTCTCTCCTTTTCTCTCTCTTTCGCCATTTTTTTGGAGCAACAAGTGAACGGTTAGATCTACTTCAACGATACGCGATACTCACAATTTCGTTCAGCATATCGGCCAACAGGATCAACCGAAGCTTCGACAGCTTCGTCCGATAAACGTTGCGCTCTGTCCGCGCTGGCGGTCCAGGGATCGACGCCGGCACCGACGACACCACCGGCAATCGTGGCAGTAGCAGCTGATGTGCCGTTCGCGCGATCACTGGCCGCTGAACACTGGTGCTGCTGGTGCTGCTCCGGCCATCCATCACCGGTTCGGTGGCATCGGGCCCACGAGCGGTGGCTGCTTCTTCACCTGCGGCCGTGACCACGACGGTGTTCGCATAAATTTGTAGCGAAACGCTTAAAATCACAGCTAATCGCATTATCGGCGACCGCATTTGCATCTCATTTGCATACGCGAGAAGGCGAACCAAGGCCCCCCGAAAAATCTCGCCCCACAATCGCTTTTGTTTCAGGAGGACCTATCTCCTGTTTCCTCGTCGCGTCGCCCGTTTCTGGGTTCCTTTCGCCGTTGGTGATGGCCTGATGCCCCAGTTGCAGCCCGCTGTTGGTTTGCGCACCGTTATGGGGCGTAAGGTTGGTTCACCGTTATCGCCCGGGTTATCCTGCGCTGCACGCACTCCAGGAGCGACACTCTCGCCGGGGGGAATTGATTTATCTCAGTTTTTGGTCACTTTTCCGCCGCCGACGATGACAGGTTGCTGTCGTAGCGAGCACCAAAAAGAAGTCAGAACACAGAGGCCTTTCTCTCTTGAAAGTGTGGCCAGCACGCGAATGCCGCAAATTTGGTGATTTGAAAGCACTTCAAAAGCACACAAACTCGGACACACATACGACTAGAGATGATGCATGAACAGAATGCCGAAAAAAAAGGGGCAGCGGAACGCGGAAAGTGCGATCGTCACGCGCGGAAACCGTTATCAGCTTCACCTTCCGGGACGAGAGAGAGAGAGAAAGGGAGACCGCGCTACAGAGGCGAGCTAGAGAGCAAAGGACGGGGGGGGCGATTTTTTGGAAAGAATTTCCAATTCACTGATCGCACACAGTGTTCTGCTGCTTTCTGCTCTCTTAATGATGCATTCTCCTGGACGCTGGTACAATGACACCGTTGACAAGGTGACCCGGCCGGAGCCCACTTCTTGATTGTTTCTTCTCGACGCAGATTCACGCACCACCATTCACTCATCCACGAAGAGATCGCCACGGGTGGGGGGGATGATTTGTTAATTAGAGGACCTTCACCGCGCGTGAAGAGAAAGCACAAAACACGCGACCACCGAGACGACGACGACGCTAAACGGAACCTCACTGACCGGTGGCTGATTCTGTTCTGGCCGCAACAGTGCGCACGTTGAAGACGAATGTCTCAGCTCACGGCACACACGGCGATCGCAGGCATCGCATTCTCGCCGCTCCTTACACTCACACCGCCGCCACCGATGACGATGATGGTGATCATCATCATCAGCAGCAGCAACAGCAGCAGTACGATGATCCTCTTGCCGGTTCTGTTCGATCGATCATCGGGTGGCGCATGGTGGAGTGTGTTTTGAAGGGAGTGATCGAGCGCAAAGCGAAGGCAAAGCAAAAAAAAGAACAACCGGACAACCGGACCCTGGGTATTGAAACTCTCGGTGTGTCGGGGGGGGGGTGGAGAACGCTGGACCGCGAACCACGTAATCGAAGCCGAGTTGGGTGGAGTGAGATTTGGTTTTTCGTTTCGTTTCGGAAGAGAGCACTTTGAGTCCAGCAGCTCTCGCGCGCTGATGCGCCATGATCCCTCCGTCGCAGTCGCAGTCGCAGTGATTATGCTGATGAGCTGATCGTTATGCTGTGAGGGAAGAGGCCCGGTATCAGAGTGGTCACAGCGACTGGTGATCGTTATTTGTTTTTGTTTACGATGCCATTTTCCCGACTATCCGGAGCGAGTGATCCGCTTGTCCGGTCGGTCCGGTGGACGGATGGTTCCTTCCGTGCCACAGTCCCTCGACCTGCACCGGCTCAAGGTCGTTCCCATCGTATGTGGACTGAATGCGCAGCACCGGTACAAAGAACATCAACGCCACGGTAAGCGATGAACCCTGTGGCCTGCTGGAAATGTGCGATGCGATGTAATTTGAGCTCCGGCTTGTGGTGCACTCTACAGTGAAGGCCCTCCGTTAATGCAATTATCCCCGTAAATCTCCCTCTTAAGCTCTGGAGGATATTGAGGTAATTTAAATAATTTCTACGTTTCGCCACGCGATTAGCGGACAAGTTTGTCGTGAGCCGATCAGTCTGGTGTGGTTCAGGTTCCATCATAAAGCGTTCGCGAGTAGTGAGAGTTATTCCGCTCTTCCTTGCAGAACTTGTGGTCTATATAATCGATTGGATTGGCATAAGTTTAGTAAAACTATTTTAAAAAAAACCCAAGGACAATATCTGCGTCGGTTAAAGCAAAGCCAAGAAGACAAAAAAAACGTAATGCTCCACATTCCCACGAATAGAACCAGCAAGCAGCGAGTGTGAGGCGTAGCCCGATTAAAAAACAAAAAGAAGGAAAAACAAATTGCCAATCCAAATTGTTTCGCTCCTTTTAAGAAACACTATCATAAACTCCAGCATAAGCTACAAACACAGGCACACACTTAGCGTAATGATATACCTCTTGGCGATGGGGCGTGTTCGCCGGTGTTGCTCTTACATCGCTGCTGCCGTCTGCCACATTAGCTCGCTCATTATGATGCTTTATATCCAGGGCACAGAGCGGCAGAAGACGACGAAATGACAAATCACTTTTTAACCAGCCACTGTCCAGTACCACCACCACCACCATCATCGGCTGAGCGACTATCATCAGGTCACATCCAGTCCGCTGATCTCTGATGCTGATCGTTGCACACCATAAAAATCCATGCTCTCCGCGATTGCGCGAACATACATCACTAGCGCTCGCGGTACGGCTCGTCGCAAAAAAAAAGTGGAGGACGATCGAGGGAACGAAAGCAAACCCAGAGGGCCCCACGGGAAACATAACCATAAAACTCAGTGCCTTTCGAAAAAACCAGAAAACCGCGGACGGTGTGGACGTGGAGATTCGACATTAATAAGCGCACACGATGATCTTCACCGTAGGAGCAGCAGCAGCATCATGATCGCTCCATCGTCGTCCCGAGTCGGTCGTTGTCGTTCAAGATCAAGATCACTTCCAACTTGGGTCGGCTGACCGAGGCTGGAGTTCAAATTGTGGTCAAGGACTAACACGCAGCCGGCTGCTTGGGCGGTCACGCAGCTTGGGCCAGTCCAGTCCTGGCTAGTTCTCTGTTTAATAGCACAAAAGACAGATCGCGCACGGCTATCTCGTGTAAAGCATCAAAACACTATCGCCGGTGTTGTGGCGGCCGATCTATCTAACGATCGCTGTAGTTGTATTTATAGCACGAGCTGGCATTAGCTGGCCAACGATTTCGATGTTATTTCCAGCGGAAATATAACGCCGCGCTATTTCTTACATTCCGCAGGTTTTGCGGATGAGCGTTGTTGGTGGGGCTAGAGTGGTTGGGATCGGCAGGTGCGATCACGATTGCAACTTGACCCCCTCGTGATCTTCATCGATTCCCATTCCGTGGGCAGATATATGAGCTCATCTGCTTGCATGGCTAAAGGCATGGGTCATAAAAGACTACTCTGAGTAGAAGGAATGGATGAAAGGACCAGAGGAACTGCTCACGATCGTCCTTCACTAGCCCCTGGGTCTAGACATTCTACCGGCGGATTATGAATGGTATGTTGGATGGATAAGAATACTACATGAGTCGAAGGAGGAATAATCAAAAAGATGAGATGCATCATCACTTACCACCAACCATCTTCCGTGACAGTGTTGGGGAGATTTCGCAGGTAAGCAGTATGTGGAACCGAGGGGATTGCGCAGCAAATCGTGCGTACCTCTCTTCATATCCACAGTCTACTACTACCCTCTTCCTCTCCCGTTTACACTGCCGTGACCAGGATTCGAACCTGGGTTACTACGGCCACAACGTAGGGTCCTAACCACTAGACGATCACGGCTACAGATGGTGGCTTACAATGCAGGCTCCGAGCACCAGCCAGGTGCCAACCACGACCCACTGAAATTCAGTGAAAGGTCTGCATGAGACCAAGTCGAGTGTCTTGAGAGAAAGTGAGGTAATCAGAGCAGAAAGGGGCACAAGCATGGGTTGGTCAAAATGCACCAACGCTGATGCTTTCCATGGGTTTATCTGACCGCGAGTCTCAGCGAATGCTCCAGCTTGCAGGCAACACTTTTTGGTCGACCTTACGAATGCAATTACAACGAAGAAAGGTGGGGTTGAGCTGAGAGAGTAACTGGGTGGCAGCCTCCCAATCGTTGGGTATAAATAGAAACTCTTTCTTGGTGGGGCTGACTAAACCAGCTGAGAATGTGATTTCGTATTTCATCTGTGTGCAATTGATAGTCTTCGATGATAGTTTGCATTGAAATAAAAAGCAAACATCATTCTTGAACTGTTTCAAAAATAGTCTAGATTGCAAAATTAATATGTTTGTGGATGCAAAAATAGATTCCAGCTGTTTCCGCCCGGGATCGAACCGGGGGCCTTCCGCGTGTTAGGCGGATGTGATAACCACTACACCACGGAAACACATGTCTATTGTTTATTGTTTGTAATAGAAAAAAACATAAGTAATCTCTTATTTGGTGGCATTGATGTTATCTATACATCTCTCTTTTTTGATAAGGACAGTTACAGTTCAATCAAATAACTGTTCAATTAAATTTGGTGTTCATTATTTACTAAGGATTTTGAATAAGGGTTTGTACGGAATAGGAAAATATAACTGAGCAATGTTAGAATAGAAGAGACTCGCCAGGTTTTCCCCCGGCTTACCTACACGCAGCGAAACTGCTGCTACTGGGTGTTGCTACACGAATCATTCGACAGAAAACACAGTTTGTGCTCCGCACTAAGTATTCAGTAGCTAATATCAGCTCCCCGAAAACAACATATAGCTGTGTAGCATATACACCAACCTGTAGTACATTATATTAGAGAGATTTTCAGTTTTGTTTCGTTGAAGCTGATGGTGTTTGGCATCTAATACATTTGCTGCAAGCATCTGGAATTATATCCACACATCTTGTACAACTGCTAAACTTGATTCAAGTAGCGCGATTAAGCAAGAACTGAATTCATGTGCCAAATACAAAACATCTCTTCTTAACCGCAGCATTGTAACATTTGATGATGGCGAGAAGTTCTTTGAAAGAGAATCTGGGTAATTTCGGCAATTACAAATAACAATTGCGCTGCTTGTGATTCATGCAATAGCATCGAGCCTATCATTTCATCAAGGGGAATTGCGCCGCTTGTGCTATCGGTATACACGAATCACCAGCAGCGCTTAGCAATGTTTGCCGAAAGTCTCATATAATACCAACGCTTCGAAACGTCTTCGAAAGAGTCAGTTTAAAAGCGGTTGTAATCTGGCGTATTATTTTTTTTCAATTACAAACAATAAACAATAGACATGTGTTTCCGTGGTGTAGTGGTTATCACATCCGCCTAACACGCGGAAGGCCCCCGGTTCGATCCCGGGCGGAAACAGCTGGAATCTATTTTTGCATCCACAAAAATATTAATTTTGCAATCTAGACTATTTTTGAAACAGTTCAAGAATGATGTTTGCTTTTTATTTCAATGCAAACTATCATCGAAGACTATCAATTGCACACAGATGAAATACGAAATCACATTCTCAGCTGGTTTAGTCAGCCCCACCAAGAAAGAGTTTCTATTTATACCCAACGATTGGGAGGCTGCCACCCAGTTACTCTCTCAGCTCAACCCCACCTTTCTTCGTTGTAATTGCATTCGTAAGGTCGACCAAAAAGTGTTGCCTGCAAGCTGGAGCATTCGCTGAGACTCGCGGTCAGATAAACCCATGGAAAGCATCAGCGTTGGTGCATTTTGACCAACCCATGCTTGTGCCTCTTTCTGCTCTGATTACCTCACTTTCTCTCAAGACACTCGGCTTGGTCTCATGCAGACCTTTCACTTAATTTCAGTGGGTCGTGGTTGGCACGTGGCTGGTGCTCGGAGCCTACATTGTAAGCCACCATCTGTAGCCGTGATCGTCTAGTGGTTAGGACCCTACGTTGTGGCCGTAGTAACCCAGGTTCGAATCCTGGTCACGGCAGTGTAACAGGGAGAGGAAGAGGTAGTAGTAGACTGTGGATAATAAAGAGAGGTCCGCGCACGATTTGCGCAATCCCTCGGCTCCACATACTTACCTGCGAAATCTCCCCAACACTGTCACGGAAGATGGTTGGTGGTAAGTGATGATGCATCTCATCTTTTTGATTATTCCTCCTTCGACTCATGTAGTATTCTTATCCATCCGACATGCCATTCATAATCCGCCGGTAGAATGTCTAGACCCAGGGGCTAGTGAAGGACGATCGTGAGCAGGTTCCTCTGGTCCTTTCATCCATTCCTTCTGCTGAGAGTAGTCTTTTATGACCCATGCCTTTAGCCATGCAAGCAGATGAGCTCATTTATCTGCCCGCGGAATGGGAATCGATGAAGATCACGAGGGGGTCAAGTTGCAATCGTGATCGCACCTGCCGATCCCAACCACTCTAGCCCCACCAACAACGCTCATCCGCAACACCTGCGGACTGCTGGAATGGAATGAAAGAAATAGCGTGGCGTTATATTTCCGCTGGAAATAACATCGAAATCGTTGGCCAGCTAATTATACTCATCAAACAAATATAAAAATAGAATATTTTTAACAAAATCAAAAACTTGTGAACGAACAAAACGCCAGTTTATGCAAAAGAAAATTATTTATTCACAAAACATTAGCTATCAAAAATATATCACACAAAGAGCAAGTTTCAGTGGCAGTTGTGATCCGTAATTTTACTATTAAACGCATCTCTTGCCATCCGTTAAAGCCTCATTGGTTCATGTGGTAATTGCAATCCTCGGCGTAGCGCATAATCTTATCCAAACTATTCTTTAACCCCTTCAGATACTGCATCGTGTCCGAGTCTAGATGGGGTAGCACCTCCGGAACCATCTCATCGTGCAACTCATCCGACTGCAACGCAAGCATCCCGTTCGGTACCGGAATGTTGATGTGACGCGTTTGCCGGTAGGCGGTAGCATTCACAACGGGACTGCCGGTTTGCGAAAAGACACTCTCACCGACCCGCGGATGCCGCATGAACGTTAACGGCGTGTTCGGGTTCACCTTCAGCGTAATCTGGCTTATACCGCGATCCGTACTGACGGCTTGAGCCCGTGGTCGCATCGCCTGTTCCGGCATCGGTGTACGCATTTTTAGCCGAGACATCCGTTCCTGAGGCTGAGCGAAGATGCTCTTACTAACCGCGGGCGTCTGCTTCCCTTTCATGCCAAACAGCAGCGCACTTTGGGTTTGCGATTGCTTCTTGCTGGGGGTCATCGCTTGGCTCGAAACGGAATTGCTACGACGGCGTTGCGTTGACTTTGTGGCCTTCATTGCCGATGCCAGTGGGCCCATCGGTCGGATCGGTCGCGATGCCTGCGCGGAGGCTAGCAACCCGTTGCAATCCTCCGTCTGGTATCCTTCGTCCGATCGGACGGATTTATGTGATCCGAGCTCACAGGACTCTTGCGAAACGTTCGCAGAACCGTCCCCGGCACTTGGTTCTCCCATTTTGAACGACGTCGCGTTCAGAACGTCGACGAAATGTTTGTTGTCGGACCGGCGCAGTTCACCGACCGTCATCTGGAGCACCTCCTTTGGGATGCGGCTTCGTAGCATGTTGAAGGTATAGTTCAGCTTCTCCATTTCGGCGTGGTACTTTTCCTCGATCGAAATCGCTATCGTATCATCTGCAAGAAGGCAAGAACGTTTAGAAAAGGATTTCCCGGTATACCGGTCAGTATCCTCGCCACCGCCACCGAAACTTACTCACGATCTCGAGCTCCCGCATGGCGTTCAGGTAACGCTCCTCCTGCTGGCTCCCTCTGTTACGTTTGGCGGCATTTTTGCTCGAGATTTTAGTGCGCACCATGACGAACGGTTCGTGCGGAGCAGCAGGCAACAGGCGATCACGAAAAACAGCAGAAAAATCACAGAAAATCAGTCGCAAACGTATCACAGGACAGTCACCCGTCGCGCACGCACACTCCGAATTTTGCGCCAAAAAGGTCAGTGTTGCCAGCAAAACAAATGCTAAATTTTCAACAAAAAATAACTCAGCGAAATGCGGGCTACAACCCTGTGATTTGGATTTTCCGTTCCAAGCAATCGCATTAAAACGGGATTTTTTTAGGATTCAGAACGCTTTAATCCAGATAAAGGTGATAAGAATGGATGCAGATCATTTTCCAACTCCCACCGTTGTTCCCTTTGGAAAAGTGGATCGGAAATGGGTAGGAAACTCGTTGAACCGCAGCGCGAAAGATTCTCAAAAGGACGTGCCGTAAAAGAATACTAAATCCTGTTGCAAAGTTGTGGGAAACAAATCCACCTGTGCATCCCTTCTGGTCACGTCCTATCCCCCTTCTTCGCTTCTTAATATCCTGCCGGGCGATCATCTTTCTCCAATTCCTTGCACCGATCCATTCGCGGTTTCTTCGGTTCGAGCCCCACTGGCCCAAATGAAATCAAATCTAACACCATCTCCGGGCGGATTTTCATTGTCAAGATTGTATTAATACTATTTATTTAAACCTATATCGTGGGTTGTGCATGATCAAGTACTAGCTGCTAAGTACGAACGGGATTAACTATTTACATTTCAATTACATCCTTCATTTTGCATCCTTTTTTCCTTCATTCTTACCATTCGACCGCAGGCCGATACTACGATACGATACGACCTGGTTCCAGAGCTACACGGATTATACGTAAATTAAACCTTATCGAACCTGCTGATTAGTATTCTGCTGCTACTACCTTGCCTAGCACTCTAGCGGTTGAATACCGTGGACCGCGAGCTGATGCTGCACCAGCTCTTCGCCACTCGTACAACACAAATCACACAGATGGCACTGCACAATCCGCTGCTGCTGCTGCTGCTGATGCTGATGTTCCTCGGAGTGCGTTCGCTTGTGGCCACGCAAACTGTCCGATCGGCCAAAGCACTTGCCACACACGTCGCACCGGTACGGCTTCTCACCGGTGTGGGTACGCATGTGGATCTTCAGGGATTTCGGCCACGCAAACAGCTTGTGGCACGTGGGGCAACTGTGCTTGTCCGGTCTTGGGTCACCACTCCCTGGAGCCCAGTAGCTACCGCCACCACCATTCGCCATTCGCTGCCCGTCGCTCGTTTGCGATGCACTGTCATCCTCGTCGTGATCATCGTAGCCATTGTTGCTACTTTCTCCGCCACTGACAATGCTGCGGTTACTGTGGAGACTGGCCCGTGCCTCCTTTGCTCCCGCTACCTCGCGGCCCGAGGGTGGCTGTGCGCGATTACGCTGCAGCAGGCTGGCAGTGGCCCTACGAGAACACGATCAGTTGGATTAATGCTCGCGATGTCTCTCACTCTCTCTCTCTCTCTCTTCCGTTTTCTCTTTCTCCCTCTCGCGCTCTCTGCCTTTCGCCCTTACTTACGATTCGCGATCTGGAAGATCAATTGTACTGTTGCTGGCGTTGAAATGCTTTTTGCTGGCTTGACTGCTCGACCGCTCCTCTGCCTCTTCGCCCGTGCCTTCATCGTCCTCTTCTTCGTCGTCCTCCTCCTCATCATCGTCCTCATTTTCGCTCTCCGAGCAACTCGCCTCTTTGACCATTACTTTGATGACCTTCGGACGGGAGGAAAGAGATAATGTTTGTTCCATAAAACAGGATCCCCCGGCAGTGCGCAACCACAACTCGTTTACCGACCACCACTCACCTGCGCACCATCCTCTTCCTCCTCCTCTTCCTCGTCTTCCCCCTCGTCCGCTTCACTCTCATCCGAAGGATCACCATCCTCCGCATCCTCTTCCTCATCTTCGTCCACTTCTGCTCCTTCCTCCTCGCCATTACCCTGCCCTTCTCGCTTGATCATCGACTTCATGGCCACGGCAGTACTGTCCGGTCGCAGCACCGGTTGGCCCTCTCCTACATCCGAATCATCGCCCGCCTCGGAGGCAGTGCTCGGTTCCTTCGAGGTCAACGCCAGCAAACTCAGGAACGACTGTTGCCGGTGCGTTTTCTCGTGCGTCTTCAGATAATCGGACCGTATGAACGCCTTATCGCACTTGTCGCACTTGTACGGTTTCTCGCCCGTGTGCAGCCGAATGTGCATCTTGAGCGTGACCGCCGTAACGAACGTTTTATCGCACTGATTACACTTGTACCGCCCATCCGATGTGCGCTCGTAATCGGACCGATGGAACTCGGGCGTTGTCCCCGCCGATCCGGATGTCGTCTTCTGCTGCAGCAGCTGCTGGGGATGCTGTTCGCCTGCCGAGGGTGGCGTTTGTACCGCACCGTTACTGTTGCTGTTGTTCATGACCAATTTCGTTGGCGTGTGCTCGATGATGGCCACTTCGCAAGCACTGCTGCTACGGCTTATGCTGCCACCGCTACTACTACTGCTACTGCTGCTGCTGCTGCTGCCGCCACTACTCCCGCTGCTGCTAGTACTGCTACACCGGCTGTTGCCACAGTTGGCCGCCACTAGTGTTGGATGGAGTGCATCTACCGTGACCTCACTAGCGACCGCCAGCGCATCAGTCGGTTTCCTCTTATCGCTCGGTTTACTACGACGCTTCGATGGGCCCGTGCGCGATCGGGACGACGATCCACCGCCTCCACCACCATCCATGGTCGAATCATCTTCCTCGACCTCGCGCAGCCCGATCAACCCTTCCGATACCAGCTGCAGGTGACGCTTGGATTTAAAGTGTTCCTTCAGGTAGTCGACACGAATGAACGAACGATCGCACACCTCACAGTAGAACGGTTTCTCCTCGTTGTGTGCCAGGGCGTGCTTCCGCAGCGATGCCACCTGCGCAAACACCTTGTCACAGATCTTGCACACAAACTGGCCATCGTTCGACTCGGTAAAGTGATAGTTCTCCGGTGCGAGCCCAGCTCGCCCGATCAGTGGCTTCGGTGTCGGGGTCGTCGAGGGTGTTACCTCGCGCTTCACATCTTCCTTCACCGCTGTAGCTGGAGTCGAGGCCGCCCCGGTCGTCGTCAGTGATGGTGGTGTTGGTGACGATGGAAGGGACAACCGTTGACCTCCACCGGTACCGTTCGAGAGCGCTACGGCGGCTGCCGCTTCACGAGCTGCGGCCGCGGCCATACTAGCGATTGCGTTCGCCGGCAGAACGCCATCCTTGAAGTGGACTTTTAGATGCCGCTCGAGATAGTCCGACCGGATGTACGATTCCGTGCAGAACGCACACTTGTACGGCTTCTCGTTCGTATGGTTCCGGAAGTGGATGCGTACCGTTTGCTGGTGTGAAAAGAGCCGCTCGCACACCGTACACTTGAACTTGCCATCGGCCGTTTTGGTGCAGTACTCCTGGGATGGTTGCTGCTGTGGTTGCTGTGGTTGCTGTGGCTGCTGATCCGGTGGTTTCCTTTCTTCCAGTGGTTTCAACAGGGAAATGCCCGTCGAAGGTACTTTCGAAACAATTTTCGGGAATTTACTGGCAATCAGAGCAGGCGGTGCAGGTGACGTAGTAGCCGATGTTCGAGTTGAAGGTGTTGGTGCTGGTGCTGGTGCGGAAACGGTGTCTGCGGGCGCTTTCAGATCGATCGCACCGGGCGCATTCGGATCTTCACCATCACCGACGACATGCTTTTTAAGATGCGCCTTCAGATAGTCCGATCCGATGAACGTTAGCTCACACAGTGGACACTTGTAGGTGGGTAGATCTGGAATGAAACGGAGCAGTATGAGTAAAAACCTTGTTGGCCTCAAAGTGGGTCTGCGCCACTTACCAGGATGTACGCGAACGTGTGCCATCAGTTCCGGCTCGTGGATAAACCGTCGCTCACACACCGGACACCGATGCTTGCCCGTCTCTTCTTCGACCGCTGGAACGGTGGCTACCGGTAATTGTGGCCCACCAGCGACCACAGCACCGATCGTCGCCCTTTTCTTCTTCTTTGCCGATTGCGCACCGTGCGTACCGTTCGTGAGCTTCCGCTTTCGCTGCCCATTACTCTCCGCACCCGTACCCTCATCATCACCATCCTCATCCCCCACCACTACCACCATCTTCAGCTCGTCCTCATCGTCATCGTCGTCCTCGTCGTCATCTTCACTCGAGCTGCTACCGATCGTGGTGCCCGTCGTGTGCGATGTTCGGCGCGAATAAATCCCAGGGGCACCACCGGGTGGCATTTTTCTCGGACCATCGAGCAGATCTTCCATCTTTCGCACAGCCAACCTTGGTACACCCGAAGCCGACGAATCCTGTCGCCCATGGGATCCCTGCTGGGTGCCTCCACCACCGGCCAAGAATCCACTGTTCCACAGTGCCGCCCGTTGAACGGCTCGATCAATCGGATCGAGGGGATGGTTCATTCCTCCACCTCCGCTACCACCACCACCACCACCGCCGCCGCCAAATCCTCCACCAGCACTGCCACCACCCTCACCCAGGCCCATCATGGCGAGCCGATGAAAGTTGTGGTACTTGGCGTAGTGGCACTGCAGAAAGTCCATCCGGATGAACGCCTTCGGGCACATGTTGCACTTGTACGGCCGCACACCGAGATGCTGCTGGTGCAGATGGTCCTCCAGCTGGTCCCCATCCGCAAACGTTCGATCACAGTACGTACAGATGACGCGGCTCGCTTCCGATTCCGGCACCGGCGGTAGGGCATCGGCCAGCCCCATCCCGGCGTGCTCGGTACGGATATGATGGGCGAAGGCCGGATCCGAGGCGAAGATACTGAAGCACAGCTTACACTCGAACGAATTGCTTTTCTCGTGCGTACGCATATGGTAGCGCAGATAGTCGGGCCGGGCGAACGCCCGCGGACACAAATCACACTGATACCGGCGGGCTTCGGCTACGGAAAAAAAGGAAATGAGGAACTGTAACGAACGCATCTGCAAAACGCAGTGGTTACTGCGACACCGCTCCTACTCACCGCTAGCCACCGATCGTTGCTGGGCCGTCTTGGAGAGGATCGTAGCAGCCTCCGCCATCACGTCCTCATCATCGTCCTCATCATCGCTGTCATCGTCATCCTCATCGCTATCCTCGTCCTCTTCATCATCATCCTCGTCATCGGCGGAATCATCGGTGAAGGCGAGCGGCCGATTCGTGGCCCCATTACCGGTTATCCCCTCCCCGACTCCCGACATCCGTCGCCGAGCGGCTTTACCATTTCCGTTGAAAATGCCATTCAATCGATGGGAATGATGCAGCAACCCCGATTGCTGCTGATGCTGTTTCCGTTGGGTGAGTTTGTGAGCGGCTGGGCGGACACTACCGCCATTCTGGGACGCTGATACGCCGCCGACGCTGCCGCCACCAACACTACCGGAACCGGAACGTCGTCGTCGTTCCTGTGCTGTCGTTGGTGCCGTCCTTACCGTACCACTGCCACCACCGGAATGGTGTCCATTGTGAGCCGGTTCCTCGTCGCCCGAGTGCATACTGGTGAGGAACTTGATGTGATCCTCGTCGATACCGACGACTATCTCCAGATCCGACGAGTTGCCCGCATCCAGTTGCTGGTGGGCGTCGTCTGTTGTGGTCGTGTGACCCTCGACTTCACCCTCCTCCTCCTTCACTCCACCAGCATCATCCTCACCGTCGCCCTGCTCCAGGCCACCATTATCTTTGCGTTCCGTTTTCAGCTCCATGCTGCTTCTGCCGCTACGGCTACTAGATGCTTGGCTCATCATAATGTTGCTGCTGCTGCTGTGTAGTTGGTTGCCTTCTCCTCTGTGGTGCCACTCTGTGGCCTCTCCTTCACTGCTCTCCTCTCCCCTCGACTGACTTGACTCGACGGGATCCGTGAGTGTACGTGGTTCGTCGGTCTGTCGGCGGTGCTGTTACGCCTCAACTCACGATTGCGCGGCTGCAGCTGCTGGCTATAGCCTTGCAGCACACGTCGCCACTCGCTCGCTCGCTCGTTCGTTCGCTTACTCGCCGCTATGAACCTGTATGCGCCCCCTCCCGTCTCCCCGATGCACCGCACCAACAGCCCCTCTCTCCTGCGCTGTGTGCCCGGGAACCCCGGGACGGGACGGGCGCTCCTCGCGTTACGCACACCGCACGCTTCGAACCTGCTTCACGCTGCTGCCTCTGGCTTCGCTCCACTCCGCTCCACTCCACCGTGCCGCGCTCCACGTTCGCTTGCGCTTGTTTGTCCTGTTTCTTTTCCACCCAAGCAAGCCGTGGGCCCCGCGGGGCGGAACACACCGGAACGAGGTTCGCTCTATCTCTGTCCTGCACGCGCGCGCCTGTACCACGGTTCAAGCACTCGCGAAACGGACTACGCACACATACGCACGCAACACGGATTGTGGAGGACGGGGCGGTGCGGTCCACCACGCACCAACCGACCGACGGACGGATGGTCTTCTCTCCGTTGCTTTCGCTGCTTGCTCGCTTGCTTGCCGTTGCTACCACCAACCAACAACAAATCCTGTCACCGCTTACTGCGGTCTTCTGTTGTTCTCCCGCGTTTTGATTACGACCACCGCCGTGGAATGATAGTGAGCCACACAATCTGCGCCCTTTCTGACCGATACGGGAGCACCAGTTTCTTACGACACGAGCTAGTCCGGATCTAGCCACACGAGAGACACGCGAGAAAAGATTAAATTCCTGCACCCCTTCCCGCCTGCTGCTGCTGCTGCTGCGACCACGGAGGCAATAATGAAGACGGGGCGCGCGTGATGATGATGATGATGATGAATGTTGTCCTTCAGCGCCACCAGCTCTCGGTGACGCACACGGTGGCAAGACGACCAGCCAACCAACCGATGAACCGACTATCCGACTGTAATGGCGGCCGTGTTACATCCGGTCTCGCTCTCGGAGTACGTGACGATGGTAAGCCCAACACACCACACCACACCGATACGCTCGTAGTAGTCGTCGTCGTCGTCTTCGTCGTCGTGGTTGCCCTGAACCCGGGAACGAGTGCGGTTCGCTCCACCGAACAACCGTCGCACCTCGGGGCGAAATCCGTCAAGCCCGTAACCGAGATGGTGGGCGTACGCGGTCAAACGGGTGAGACGGACGGTGGGCACGGCGCAGATGGCAAGCGGGGTGTGCACAGAGATCCGCGCACCAATACACACGCACCGGGAACCGCGATTCGTCGCCGTCACCGTCGTCGTGGTTGCGTCGTCTCTCGTCGGGGTATCCGATTCCGAAGGCGAGATCCGGTTCCCGTTTTCCGGTCTTCTAGAATAATGCACCGTCCCGTAGGCACCAACAAGCACTTTACACAACAACAACAATAACAACAAACAAGAACACTCCAGATCGATCCCGAAAGAGGTTCCGGCCCCGGAATGGCCTACTGCTGCTGCTTTTGGATCCACAAAAACCTTGCCGCTGTGGTCGCAGCAATCGCTGCTCTTCTCGCTCGTAGTCGTCGTTACGTCGGCGAGTGAGTTTCGGTGTTGAACGATGATGCGCGCTACCGCCACCCTGCTGTAGCCTCTTCTCGCCGCACCCGCGTACCGCAGCAAGGACCGGATCGTGGAAAGGCAGCAATCGGAACGATGTTCGTCGTCGTAGTCGAAGGTGGGATCGAACCCGTAACAGCAGCAGCTGCCTGCCAGAAACGGGGTGGTGGCTGGGTACAGGGGATGTTAGTGTGCGGTTCGAAGAAGGGCACCGCGCATGCCGCCGTACCACCAGAACCAGCAGCAGCAGATTCGGAAGATTACCCTTCTGCCCCGCTCCGCTTAACCGCATGCTCGTCGCCTACCTGCTGCCCCGCTGACCGCACCCCCGCACCCATACGGGCCACCCGGAACGCGAGCTGTCATTTGTCCCTCAGCGGCCGTGTGAGTGCGAGCGAGATAGCACGCAAATCCTGCAACGGGATGCCCGATTCGAGTTCTTTTGAGAGGGTTAAGGGGGTTTACTACCACATATTTTGGAACGAAAAATGTTTAGAAAACATTTCCTACGCCTTTAAAAGTTTGGGAATCTTTAAAATTTAGGTTGCAACAGTTTGTATGCTTTTATTAGATCAGTAAGCCCTTGTCCACGCTTCAATTTCGGCCCCTAGAGCGCCTAGGAAGGTCTAATCCTGGTTTAAATAGCTTTCTTTAGGTTTTGATTGAAAAATTCCAATTTTCTATCACACTTAAATGCCCCGGAAATGTTCCAAACCTGTGAGGAAAGTACAAAAAAAACCCAAAACAGAAAGGAAGATGCTATCTGGGTCAATCGAGCAGGTATGTGCTCGACTGCAAGAACCGGTGGGCACAAACTTCAAATCGCAGCCACCATAACTGGCAAGCCAACGCATTTTTGCGCTTCCCAGCTGCGGTTTTACTTTTGTAACGGAAAGAGTAAGCGCCCGTGTGCCTGTGAAAAGTCAATTGTTCCTGTTGAAAAGAAGGCACAACAACTTCAACCATGGTGCGAACGAAAGTATCGCGCATCGGGGCCAAGCGCGGACAAAACAGTTCCGATACGAAGCTCTTCATCGAGATGAAACTGCGGGACTTTGATGTCATCGGTAAGAACAACGCGCGCACTGGAGAATCCCAAAATCGCCTTCAACCTCCAGCCTTTTTACGCTCTTTCCAGCCGAATGCCACATGACAAACATCGAGCTCAAGTATCAGAACGAGATGGATAAGCTAAATCGTGCGTTTGAGGTGTTGCGATCGCGCATTCCCAAGAATCTGCTCTCCATGACGATGAGCGAGCTGCGGCTGTTGGTAGGTCGAGTTGGCCGGATGGTAGCGAGCGTTACTTGGATCAAAATGTTAACTCTTCTGCCTTTCAGCAAACGGCAACGGATGATCTGAACACGTCGGCCCCTGCCAACCAAACGATCAGCGCAAACATGAGCGCGCTGCTGGAGAAGTCGTGCCGGAAAAAGTCCAAAGACGACGGTAAGTGCGGATACCATCGGTGGGTCTCCGGGTGTTGCACCTCGTAATCGTAACATGCACCATCACTACAAGCCATTCTCGCCACTAACGCCACTTTTGTAACTAACCACTTGGTGTCCGTATTTCGGTGTTTTTCTTTTCTTTTTTGTTTTCTTTTTGCTTTTATTTTCGTTTCGCCACGCATTTCCTTCACCCTCACTATTCACGGTGGCTGGTCCTCGCGTACGTTCCTCGCGTCGCTCTAATGTCCCCAGGTTACCTTACAGAGGAAAGCGAACAAGGCGATACGTTCCGCGTTGGTGGAACGCTAAAGACGAACGGAAAACCCCGCCTAATGGGACCACTGATGTCGGCCAAGATACGACGGCGAAGCCAATCGGCCGGTGCCGCCATCACGACTCCGCACGCCAACCGATCCCTGTTTCCGGTCGCGCAGAGTGCCATCGTGGGTAAGACGCATATTTCGGGACCCGGATCGACGCTCAAACCGATCCCATCCACTTCGGAGCGTGTTTCGCGTGCAAAACACAAGACACCGATGATCGGACGTCCGAAAGCGATCAGTGCCGATCGGGGATATGGGGTGATCACGCCCAAAGTACAACCCTACACACCGCTCGCACTGATCCGGCATGCCAAGCTGGGCGAGTCGGTCTTCTCGCTCACTGGTAGCCCCGTCGTTACGTCCAAGTAAGTGATCGTGATTTGCATATCGTAGCAGGCTGCTGCAGCACAACTAATGGTCATTCTCTTCTTTTTTTTTCTCAATAGCATGCTTGAAGCGACGGCCAACGTTAACATTCCCGTCGCGAACGGAATGCTATCGATTAGACCAACGGAGATGGATGTCGTGGATGAATCACTGGTGCGCAAGATCGACCCGAACGTGCTGATGGAGATCAAGCAATTGCAATCGAACTTGGAAAAGATTTTGAACACGTTCGATCTGGGCGACTGATTGGACAAAAACCGGGAATCCCCATTACTCTTTTTTCTCACTAGTACTTTTTAGTACTTGCTTTCAAATCACCGCTGTGGTGGTTGTATTAGTCTTAATTTCGATAGCTCTATGTATTTCAAACGATCAATAAACCTACCCTGGAGTAAAGGGAAGTATATAGCTTAAGAGTGAGCGGAGCGGTTTGTGTGATGTTTATTATATTCCCTGTCTTCAAGAACTGTATTTAATAGTCTATTCATCTACGAATGAGCTTCTATCTAGGCTCATCAATCGTCACAAAACCCACACCCAAATTCGCGTCCTCCAATAACGCCCTATCTCGCCGGAGGTACCACTACCGAACGATAAGATGATGCTTTATGCCATCCCGCGGAGGGCGACGGGATCACCCAGTTTGGCACTCGGCTAATTAAATGCACGTTTCCTAAACGGCGCCAAAAGCATACCGCATAGAGCGCGCTCTGTCTACGCACCGTTCCTACGGATAACTGCACCCCATCCCCTAACATCCACTGATAAGAACACGCGGGCACACCCAATCCGCGTTTGCGATTTGGAGCGCGCGCGTGTACGCGTGGGCCCTCGTTGCCAAATTCCGCACCTTTGCTCCGCAATAGGTCGTCAGTGTGCGCTCGATGTTGACCGGGAATTGACGGGCGTATCGGTTGTTGCTCCTCCTGTTGGTGTGTTCCCCTGCTCTCGACTTTCGTCTTCCGTTCTCGTGATGGCCCATGTACACCGTGTGGTAACGCGCCCAAATGCAACGCTTTTCGATCAGCTAGCGGTGATAGTGAAGATACCGGCCGCCACCGTTTACATCGTCACCCGTGGTCTCATGATGGTCGTTCGAGCGTTAAACAGTACGTGTTGTTTGGCGCTCACCCGATGGATGTGCGCCAGTGCGCCACGCGCCGTCCGCCGTGTTAATTGAACTTGATTTAATCGTCCTTCTGTCGGCCCTTTGTCCTTTCAGAGCTGGGCCGTGCAATGCAGCGGTGAGACTGCGCGGCTATGTTACGCTGTTGCCCAACGTCCGTAACGTGGAGCAACTCGAAGGAATAATATGGATCTGGTGCGTAGTAGGCGGTCCGGGCGTTGCGGACTACGACGAATCGAACCAAAGACGTGACCGAGGCGTGAATTTAAATAAAGGCACTAGGCTGTGAGTTTGCTCGCGAGTGTTCGAGCGCTATCTGATATCTAGTTTGGTTTCCTTTTTTTATTTTTTATTTTGCACCGTGTATTTGCAAGCTTCAAAGTCCAGCTGACCGTCAATCCGTGTGTTTCGTGTGTCGAGGGCACTTCACGGATACACCCAAGTGCAACACGGCCGAGAGAGGAGACCACCTTGGAATCCCCCCTCTAGGTCGCATGTTTTCTTATCGAAAACCGATAAGAAAAGCACGGACGGTGGAATGGGAAGGTGCGAGCTACCAGATCAGCCGACTGACTGGCTAAATTTGGTAAACCAACTTCCTGCTGATTCTCCCTCCCCCTTTGCTTCCATTTCTCCACGGTGGCCACGGACCGTGGTGCAAATTGATAGCATATCTGGTATCACAACGGCGGTGCTTACAACGGTGTGTATGTGGCATCCCAATAGATACCAACACTAAGGCAGATGATGGGGAGAAGCCCCAATTACCGATCGTTTATACTCAGTTCCTCAGCTCCTTCACCCCATGTGCACGTGTTCGCGTGGTGGTATCCGTCCTCGTTACCATTTGTTGATGTTGCCAAATCCAAAACAAAATTTAGCGTGTGTTCGTGTGTGTGTGGGAGGGCTGGCGTGGCCACTCCAAGAGCAAGGATTGACAACAACAAATGCATCCTTCACCAGGAGATTCTGCGCCGCGCAGGCGCCATTCCGGGTGGCGAACATCCGAAACGTCAACGCGGATACCACTAGAATACTCTGCCACCCTTATTACCCCCCCCTCCCCTCCCCCCTGGAGCTACGTCACGTTGAGGCTTTTTGGGGCGAAGTCATCCTTCCTACGCGGTGACAGCTGGCACCTAGGCTCGGCTCCGTTGGATGAAAATCGATCAATAATTCGGGCGACCGTGCACTAACTTCCGACGGTTCCGCAGTTTGTCCACCGTAAAAATTGGAATAAAAGCCAAAAAAGCTTACCTTTTGGGTGCGGGAAATGAAGTGATCGCCTGTGTTTGTCCGTGATCCATCTTTTACCATCACCGTGCAGCGAGAGAGACGCGAGTTCGGTTGAGATAAGATTTCTATTGCTGCTGCTCCTGGTGGTGGTGGCGGCGGTGCTGACTCCGACGAAATGCAAATCGCCGTGACTTTGTGCTGTGACAGAACGTAATCTGTGACTAGACCACCGCCGACAATTGAGCACTCGATTGGGTGCCAGAAAGTGGGCTGAATCACGAGATCACGGACCGGAAAACAGGCAAGTTAACCGTGCGCCTCCATTGCAGGCAGGGCGCCTCCATCGGCAAACCAATTAGAGAGTGTTACGTACGCTCGTGTGTGCATTATTGGTCCAAATAGGCCTCGGCATGGTTATTGCATTCAATTAGGCCATATGTTGGAGTAGTATCACCACGAGAAGGAATTGTTGCGCTGCGATTGCAATTGCAACTGGGTCAAGTGCGTCACACGGGGGGAGGCCTCATCGTGACCTTTGACCTGTGCCAAATGGGAAAAAAACTCATCCTATCTCTGGTGTGTTTGCATCCTGGCTAAGCTCAGAATCAAATAATGAAGCCAATATCTTGCACCACGTCTTCGAAAGCCCCCAAGAGGAAGGTTTTTAAATATTAAACCATTTGTACGCGTTATTTATTGCTGTCCACCCCGAAATTAGTTTTGTCATTGGCTGGGTAGGCAGAAATCAATAATCTGCATTGAAAGGGGACCATTTATTCAAGGACCACCCCGCTCACGGTGTTCCATTGTCTGTTTGGTTTAGCACCTCACCTTTCCTTCCGGTACCTGTGACCCCGTACTGTGTGTAATCGATGAATAGCCCAATCTCTCTAGGACACCATTGGATTTTCAGACATTGACACCTTTGCACAATATGCTAATGCCATCATTGGTTTTATTCTTGTGTCCTCCCCATTCTACAGAGGTACGTACTACGCGACATTTGTCGACCTAGAACCGACCTTAACCGGGGGACGCGACGATGCCGATCGTGAACATACTGAAGCGTGCCTCGAGCTACATCCTCGGCAGTGACGATGATACGGAGGACGGTGGTGGTGGTGGCACCGAGCTCGTGTACGAAGACAACGAGATACTGTTCTGCAAGAACAACATCTGCGT
>NC_064878.1:13652500-13657500 GCF_943734665.1 Anopheles aquasalis | reverse complement strand
CTGCTACGACGGCCACCTGAAGGTCCGGAACGATCGCGCTCACGACTTCCACCACGTCCACGCTGCTGCTGCTGTTGTTGCGGTCCGCCTGATTGATCCTGTTTCTTTGTATCACTTCGCTCACGGCTGTGATCACGGCGACCACCGGTAGAACGATCCTTGCGGTCTCGCTGCCGATCGTTGTTGTTGCCACTACGATCCGATCGCTTTTCGGCGCTCGGCCCACGCATAACCGCTCGACGATCCGGCAGGTGTTGCTGCTGTTGCTTGGATGTGTTGTTGCCACCTTTTTGTCCACCGATCGAACGATCACCACCATCTGAGCGCTTCCGATTGCTGTTGGACTCGTCAAGTGTGCGGCTTCGGCTACGGGATGAACCACGCCGTCGATCGGAAGATTGCTTTCCACCCCTGCTGTTGTCCTGTGGTGTGTTGTTACCTCTGGGTCCACCCCTCCTGCGCGGTGGTGTCCTCGAACGGGAATCCGGAACCTTGCTACCGAGTCGCTCCTTGACTGAGGCACGGATCGGTGATACACGGCTTTCCACTTTAACGTCCGGTTTGATTTCCACCGATCTTTCTGGCCACTCGTCGTTCACTGGCACCGTGACCTGTGGAGCGAAAAAAGCGAAAGACCATAACCAGTTAACTATCTATGATCAGTGCACTAGGCACAGATGTGAAGTGTAAAGATCAGAATGCTCACCTGGAACCGCTTCAGATCGTCATGCTCTTGCTTCAAAAGCTTACCACCACCATCCAGAGCCGACCGTGGCGACGATTCAAGCGAATCGTTACCACTACCGGCGACTGTATACAGCTTCTGTCGCTCCATACTGATCTTCTTGATCTCGATCGGACGGATCGCATTGATCGCACGGGTAAAGATAGCATTTTCGGCCCGCTTCAGTACCTCGCTCGTAACCTTTCCACCAGCACCTCCACCTTGGGCCAAACTGGCAGCAGTCACTGCCCCCGAAGCGTCGCGGGACGGATCGCTGAACGATGAAGATGCCACTTCCCGTCCCTGTCTCTCATCGGTCGAGTGTATCTGCGCTTCCTCGTCCATTTCCCACTTGGAAAGTTCCGGCATAAACGCGCCACCTTCCTCTTTCGGCTGTTGACCGTGCCCGTCCGGACCACCGATGGTGGTTCCGCCTCCCATTTGCTGGTCACTGTCATCCAGTTCCGGTTCAAAGTCAAGATTCGCGTGCAAATCCAGCACCGAATCGGATCGCTTCAGTAACAGCATATCACCATCGCCACCGTCACTGTCCGGTCGCATCGATTCGGTACTATCGGCAACGGCGGCCATCCCGTGCGGATCGGTAGAAGTCATCATATCATCGTTCGGGTCGAGATTCAACCCACTTTGTTCCTCGAGAAGCTGCTGTTGCTGATCATCACCAAGGTCGTGCTCCTCCGATAACACGGAACGCTCCAGCTGATCCTCTTCATACTTATCCGGAATGTCGGAGTACAGATCGGTGTGATCGTGCCCATCGATCTGCTGCTGTTGCGGTTGCGGCGGCTGAGCATGGCCAGACGGCGCTTGTTTATGCCGGCCCTGCTCGGTGGCATCCTCTTGCTCGCGATCATCAGATTCAGCGGAATCCGAATGTTTCGCTTCCGAGTCATCTTCCTCCTCTCCACCGGTGGCGGCACTCTCGGGACGCTCCTCTTGATTGTCGCCACAGTCCGGCACGAGACGCTGCGTGGCTTCACCGGTTGCACCGTCATCCGTCAACACGGCTGTCTGCGTTCCGGTCACATCCGGTCGAAGCGTCGGTGTTGCCGGTTGCTGCGAACTATCTGGCTCTTCCTCTTCCTTCTCCGGCGCCCGATGCTCCTTCCGATGATCCTTGGAGCGTCGCTCTTTATCCTTTTCCTTTCGCTCTTTTTTGTGCTTCTTTTTCTCCAATTCCTTCTCCTTTTTGCGTTTCTTTTTATCGCGCTCCTTCTTCTTGTCACGCCGATCGTCCTCGCTGGAATCGCGCGTTTTCTTCTTTGCCTGCTCTTGTTTCGACTCCCGGTCTTTATCCTTTTCACGATCGCGTTCCTTCTCTCGCTCCTGTTGTGGCTCTCGCTCCTTCTCACGCTCCTTTTCACGCTGCCTCTCACGGTCCCGCTCCCGTTCACGTTCCTTTTCGCGCTCTTTCTCCTTGCCCCGGTCACGATCACCGGTCCCTTCCTTCTCGCGATGATCACGCTCACGCGGATCCTTCTCCTTGACTTTCTCCTTCTCACGTTCACGATCCCGATCACGTTCACGATCGCGATCTCGTTCGCGATCACGCTCTCGGTCCCGGTCGCGCTCCTTCTCTCGGTCGCGATCCTCGCGACGATTCTGCTGCTGCTGGTGGTGGTGCTGCTGTTGCTGCTGCTCCGAACCGATCCGCTTGTCCTTCCCCTGTCCATCGGAATGATGTTTGCGATCCGGTTTCTCACGCTCCTTATCGTGCTCCTGGCCGGATCGGCCCCGATGACCACCGGCCGATGGTTTCTCACGCCGTTCAACCGACGATTCCGAATGCTTGGAATGGTCCCTTCTCTTAGCCTCGCTGGCGTCTCCTCCTCGGTCATGTTTCGCAACGCTTCGCCCCTTCCGGTCGTCACGAGACCGCGATCGTCCTTGTCGGTGACCATCGCCACCACCACCGGTGCCGGACGATACGCCACGATGGTGCCGCTCAGCATCTCGACCGGCAATGGTTGGCCCCTTTTCATCTCGACTACGCGATCGACCTCGCTGATGATGGGGATACCGGTCGCTATCATCTTGATGATGATGATGATGTTGATCAGGCCAACGATCGGGACCATCTCTACCGTGCTGCTGCTGCTGTTGTTGCTGTTGTGGCAGCAGTGTGTTGGTGGGCGAGGAGTTGCTGGACGCTCGGTGCCGTTCTCCGCTACGCTGCCGCTCCTTACGATCGCCATGCTGATGATGGAATGGTGGCTCACCATCGTAGAACTCCTGCCGTTCACCGCCCGGTCCCGCACCTCCATAGCTGCTGACGCTTCGTTCACGATCGTCCCGCCCGACATATCTGCGCGTAAACCATCGAGTCGAGAGCACAACGAATGGTGATCGCGGAAGGAAAATGAGACCAAAGAGAAAAAGAGAGAGAGAGGAAAAGAGAAGAAAACAAACAAAAAAACAATTAATTAGACAGTAGACGAGGAATACCGTCGTGGTGAACGAAGATCAAACGATCGCCGGAGTCGAAGACAAACCACCGAGGGGGTTAACGCTCCACATTCCGATTTTTCTAAAACCCCGGCGAGGAGATATCCTGGTGATGCAGCTGCTCCAGGCTCGTTTTATCTGTAATCTATTAAGACCTTTTGCCAGAACAAAAAGTATTGCTTCACTGATGCCGATGATGGTGATGATGATGCTGCGGATGTTTGTGCGCCAACCAACTCCTAGACTGATGAATCCGATGACGACCTGTTGATCCACCGATCCTAAAGTGCTGCTGTTGCTGATGCTCTTGGTGCGTCGTCTGCTGCTCCTACTTCCGACTGTTAAGCGCGATATCTTTTAAAACATGTAATTATTACCAACAAAATAGCTGTATTAAATGGAAATTCGCTCGCTCTTGTTACTGGAAACGTTGGCTTTTTATTTGCATCAGCGACTTTTAATGTTCTAATATAGGCGGATGAGACACTTGAAAAACACAACTGCCACAGCATGGCGCAGCGTTTCGATAATAGATATCACAGTCTCTGTTCGCTACTTTATTGGACTGCTTTTATCCAAAGCGATCGTTGAAAGAAGGAACAGCACAGGAGAAATATCAAAACAACACACAATCTCGCGCAAGCTTAATGACAATTCACAGTTGGTTTAAGAGTGAGTTTTCCATTATTTACGGCTTCGAGACGGACACTGTCCTTTCGGAGCGGAGATTGGTTTGCTTCTTCTTCTTCTCTTTGAATGCACATCGTTACTCTTCGACGATTTCGGAAAGCGAATGATCTTCCTGCTCCCCCTCTTGCCATGTCGCCTGTTTAACAATCCAGTGATCACCACGTGATTGATCATACGATTTGCTTCTTCTCTGATATTTTAAGAAAACCATGTACACGGAACCAAAGGGTCACAAAAATCAATAAATATATAACTTAAACAACATGATACACGGTAAGGCGCACAGTGAACTCCTATGAGTCCCATAATTCATAAAATGCATATTAAGTGCGTACCATTCTTTGGCTCATTCATTATAAATTATTTTTAGCATCATTTTCCTTTAGGCTTTACAATTATTTCTATACAGTTCTTAGAACCCCTTTGGGGACGATAGTCATATCACACAATCGTTTAAATACTTCTTTCGCAATGTTATCTTAAAAATGATTGTACTCGATCGTGCTCCCTAGTGGAACACATTGGTGTTTTGTTTCTTTAACTTATCAAAATGTTCCTTAAAAAATCATTTTCTAAAAGTTTATAGGTACTTTAGTTTAGGAAATTTTAGTTATAGGTTTGGTGATTTCTCGCTCTTACGATCGTAATTGCGATATGAATCTCCACAGCTCAGGCGATCCAGTGTTTATCTGTGTATAACAATCCTTCGAAAGTTCCTTTACAACACTTATTCCCTGCCTAACACATCACAGTGATTAATGAAACAAGTTCATAACAGCAGGTACCAAATATCAGTCTTCAGAACAGTCATTGCGAATATGTGTATCTAGTGATTATTCGCTTGATTGTAGAAGATATTATCTTCTCTTGGTTTTGTTTAAGATACTTATAGCTACATTCGAATGAACAGTACTTAATTGTTATTAATTACAGTAAGAAATATTTGTATATATATAAAGATACGTTTTACATATTCCAAATCACAGGTAGGAAAGGGAACTTTCGGTAATGCTTTGAGAGAAGGTTAAACAATATCACCACTACTTGCTGATGGACAACAAGAAGAACTCGCAAACTAAGAAATGGTAATGAAACAATGGCACAATACCTGTTGTTGTTC
>NC_064878.1:13622500-13647500 GCF_943734665.1 Anopheles aquasalis | reverse complement strand
CAGCCTCGCGGCAGATTTCCTCAATTTGTTTAAAAATGCTCAGCACGCTGCCAATCACACCATCGGGACACCTGCGCCTACGAATAAAAGCGATTACGTTTTACGTGTTGAGAATGTGGGTGCAATTTCGATTGTCTGGTTCGATCTGGTATTAACATGCCTGATGAAAAGAGATATCGTGTTCTTCATCACGAACATTAGCTCCTGCAGTCTTGCGATGCTGTTCGGTTTGTACACCTCCCGGATGTGCGATGTGATGGCATGCACCAAATATAAAACGATTCGGCAGAGGCTACTGGCGTTACCCGTTAGAAAATCTAGGAAAGATACAAAAAAAACCCCAAAATGTAAAATGCTATTGCGCAAAAATTGTCCGGAAAGTGGTACCTGCATGGTCGGTCAAAGATTGCAGCTGCTTCTTCCGATTGCTATAGGTTTTGGGATTAAAATCCGAAGCAAATATGCTGTTCCATAGCTTTTCGAAATGTTGCAACGGAACACAAGGATTATCCGCATCTACCCTGCCTGTTAGGTGAGCCACATGCTCATCCTCGATGATACTCAGCTGCTCCACTAAGGTGCTGATTGGGCCCTCCAACGGTGTCGCTACGCAATGGCAGGCGTCTCGTCGTGATGGGCTCAGGTCGAATCGACAGTTCTTACAGCGGACGCCATTGTAAGAAACCGCCGGTGTACGCAGGTGCTGCTTGTTACCTCCGGTCTTTCCATAGGACATCGTTAACGTTTCTCCTTTCTCGATATCCGACGATGCGTATATGCCAACGACTCCATGCGTCAGCAAGCTGTAAAGAACACTTTATCAAACGCCCAATTCACGGGTGCTGGTAAATTATTCATACTTACACGGCGGTGGTGTTTGGAGTGGACGAGTCCTTCAGTTCCACAGTGGAACGGTACATGCCAAGGTACTGATTGGGCAGCGTGAACGGTGCGTTTGGAGGGTTTGTAAATAGATTTCGAAGAACATATTGACTGGTGTACAGCTGCAGTGCTTTGAGAATTACATCTTTCTCTTCGCAATCTTGCGCTGCCTCCAGAGTAGCTTCGTCCCATAGCTCCGCCACGCTGTCACGGTCTCTGGAGAACTTTGCAAACGGTAGCTGCTCTGCCGACTTTTTTTCAACAGATATTGCAGGATTATCCAATAGCTGGTGGTCGATTTCGCTCATCGCATCTTCGAGCATCTGCTTCATTTCAGTTGCATCACATTCGTCCCATGACGTTAATTCTATTTTTTCTACCAACGGCATCAATGAGGATACCGCAAACTTACACACACTGTTGCCGCTGCTGCCCATGGAAGTACTTTGTTCGGTAGCTTTTATCACCTGTTGCTTGCACTGCTCATCGAATAATAGATTGTAGGAAAACGTGCTCGATCTGTTAGTGGTCAGCATGGCAAATCGCAGAAGCAGCGATGCTAGAAACATGTCCCATTCATTGTCGGATGCTCGAGCAACAATGCCTGGATAGTTCTTTTCTAACAAGCCAGTATAATGCAGATATTGCACCAGCATCCGTGCCTTCACCACCAGCGCCTGGTGATCCTCGAAAGACAAATCGGAATAGTTCAGCTTTACGGCAAGTAAAATTTGAAAAAAATCCGGAAATTCCTCGCGGCCCTCCAACAGCACGTCCCACAGCTGTTGCGCAAACGCCGGGCCCTCTTGCAACGGGGCAACAGCAGCAGCTGTTGGCCCTGAGCTGGTCAGCACAGTCAGCTTACTGCTGAGCACGTGTTCTAAAATATCCATCGCTTTCACCAGCATACGCAACTCCAGCACACCAAACACTAGCGGAAAGAGGAGCAAACGATACCCGGTACATTCGAATTGATGGTAATGGGCATCTTTCTCCATGCACGCCAAACTGCAGTAGCATACGAAACGGCAAGTGAAGCACCTAACAGGTGATGGGTTTTTGATTATGATCCTAGAGCATTATTGAATGGAACAATCGATTTACTTACGGAACAAGGTGCAGTGACTTCATTGTGCAATGATTACACTGTATCTGCGAATTTGCAACATAACCAACAACCGGCTTATCGATGTACATGAGTTCTCCTGCTCTGAAGCAACGAGCTGCTACCACTGCACCACCGGGAGTACTGTTGCATAAGAATATCAAAAAAAGGAATTACTAGCGTGCGTTAACCATCGCCAACACCGTAAAGGTCGTACCTATCCAGTGCCATGGTTCGACTGTTTCCGCCGAATAGGTCGTGCTCCCAGACATCTGCACTGAACTCGTCGTCGGCTATGGATATCCTGTCTTCGAGTGCATCCTTTATGAGAGGAGCATAGGTTTCACATAGTAGCGCACACTTGCCACTGTCTCCAATCGCTTTGTAGCACCAGGCGAGTGTTATGTCCAAGATTAATGCGAAATCGAGTGGGAAAGTGCATGGGATGGCTTTTGCTGCTTCAAGAACGCGTACAGCATCCTGCAGCTTGCCACATTGATAGCAATCCTGTCCCCGGAGCACCAGAAAGACGTAGATAAAACGAAGATCGTCGGAAAACAGCGCGGCATTGCCAAATTCACAAAGCTGATCTTTAGCAATTGGTTTTGAGACATCGATCGTGGAGGGAATCTTGGGACCCGATTCTTTTAAGTGCGTAGAACGACGCTCGGCAAGTGTGCTAAGCAACTCCAACCATTTGCGTGTATCGCTGCAGGAAAAGAGGAAAAGATACAGGATACGGAAAATGCTCATACCGGTTTTCCACCCTACATCCCCCTTCTCACCCCCACTGCCGCTACCTACCCAGAAGTAAGCAAGCTCTTGTTGAGATCGAACATGGAAAACTCTGGAAATTTGCCAACGCTTTTCAATCGGCGCTTCGATGGGCGACTTATTATCGGTATGCAATACTCCAGACGATCCATTTTTCACTATCTCGTGCTAAACGGCGCAAGGAAAACTTTTCGTGCGCACCGGCTTTCCGCGATCAAGAAATTTCGTGAATTCCGAGGAACCCATCACGCTATGTAAACGTAAAAGTCAAAAGTTCAGCAACTATTCAAATTTAACAAAACCAGTTTTTTTCATACGGTTGTACAGGTTTCGTGTGTAAGATGTAGGGTAATAAGAAATAATCTAATTGAAGTGATAATTTAATTCAAGAGGTATGTATGTATAGCCTAACTAAGGAAACCACCATCCGTCGATATGGATCATAGCAACAGTGGTAAATTTGAGGCGCTGCAAAACCCAGTCCAAGGCAATTGTAATTTACTTTTCAATGAAGAACCGCGCTAGGTCAAGGTACAATAACTTAGGTCTACAAAACATTTCGCCTGCATCAGGCTATTGACTGCCATTTGTCCTTGAGACTTTTGTCGATCACCAAACAGCTGCATATTTACACAACTGCAAGCAGATGAATAGCCTTCGCCGCCGCACGCATGGTGCAGAATCTGGAACATTTCGTACCATAACAAAATGGGCAAACAACAAAATTGTGCATTGAGTTTGTACACGCTTACGAATATCGAACAAACGGGATTTGAATAGGTATCGTTATTTGATTTATTGTGCAACATCATGCAAAATCACTATCTAAGTACAAGGTATTGTATCTCATTCAAGCAGCCCAAGCAGCTAGATTCACAGCTGGTAAGCTGTTACAGGACACTAGAGGGTTAGTCGGTCCAACGGGACTCAAGACGTCCGCCTGAACGTTCAATATAATTGGCAGTGCACTGCACATCATTCGAGCAAGGCTGATCTTCCGAATTTCCGCCAATTGTGCCGCGGTGAAGCTGCCCTCCTGCGCACCAGTCTCGAAGAAGTAGCGATCACCGGTGCGTGCTCGTAGAAATTGTTGGGTCATGATGCAGGAGAAGGTTGGACCAAACACCGCACCAGGTAGAGGTGTTTCAAATGCAGCTCCAACGAACAGTTCCATATCGTCGACCGTCGGGTAGATAGCTTGAATTTTCTTGATCGTTTTCTCACATGGTGCTTTCATTGTAGCATTATATGCTTCCCAGCTTGTAAAGATGCTAAGACCACATCGCGCCCGATATAAATTGTACGGCGCAAACCCAAAATCACGCATCTTTTGCAGATCGATGGCAAGCAGATCCTGGCCAAGCGGAGCGTTTCCTCGGTACATAAAGTTTTTCCACTCGATGGTAAAACTGGTATCTACGACACGTGCCAACTGCGTGGACATTGCCGCAAAGAGAGTAGCAAAGTCACTCTCCAACGATTGAAGCTTCGGATAGAGACTGCTCAACTCCTTCGATTGAATCGTACCGTTTACGACGAAGCTGTAAAGAAAGCATGCAACATATAAGAGATATCCGGGCGTGGTAACCACGCTAAAAGTTACACGAATACTTACTTGATAGCACCGGGCAGCTGGGAGTTCAAGAATGAAGCTACAACGTTGGCGAACTCGGCGATCGATGCAGGGTTCTGGGATGCATTATAATCGTTAACGAATCCGTTCGATTCGTAGATCAAACGGTTGTTCACCATGTTGGTTCGCCCTAGGATCTTTGGTAACAGTTCGTAATAGACGATTCGTTGATACTGGGCAATGTTAATGCGTCTCGCTTCTTCGTACAATGTAAGATCCGACCAGGAAGGATTTAGGAGTTTCAGTTGAAGTGCTAACCGATTATGCTCCCGGAAGAACAACAAGTGTACGATTGCAGACATTGGTGATTGGTAGCTACGACTGTCCGCCACCAAGTAACAAACATCCTGCAACGGTGAGGTACAACCTGCTGGGTCAAGTACTGGAAACTCGATTCCTTGACGACGCACGGCGAGCAGACGGCCTCCAGTAGTAATTCGACTCGGATTTTGTACCGAGCTAGTGCCATAGAGAAAAGAAAGATCCAAATAACTGGTGGCGCGGTTAATTTGTCTTACAGTTTGCGGAGGATTGGTCTGCGGAGCAGTGCTGACACGGCTGTATTCCAGACATTTGATGTTGAACCAAGAGTAAAGAGGGTCATCATCCTCAATGACCACCGGAAAGCAACCATCCGGAGCATTTGACACAACTTGCCCGTTGGTACAGCATACGTTGTTGGTGTTACTGGAAGTGTCTGCTAAATCGTTGGTTATAGCCTGAAGGAAGTAAATGTTCAACATGGTACGGGTTGTATCGGTCGTTTCATCGATGCCGAACAAGAAGAAGGAAATGTTCCGGACACTTGCATATGCAGCCCCGTTACTCATCACAGCCGGAGTCGAGATTCCGTCCGCGTAGAAAGAAGGAAGCAGGCGGGCAAATGGTTCATTCGCTCTGCCCCAGCTGGGTGCCGATGGATTTCCACACAAGCCTTCGACATTTCGATATTTAGATGGTAGACACAGCGTGGGAGTAGTTCCACCGCCAGATAAAGTGGTGCCTGTTCCACCGCCAGATGGAGTGGTGCCTGTTACACCGCCGCTAGAACTGATCCAAGCAGCTAGATTCACAGCTGGTAAGCTGTTACAGGACACTAGAGGGTTAGTCGGTCCAACGGGACTCAAGACGTCCGCCTGAACGTTCAATATAGTTGGCAGTGCACTGCACATCATTCGAGCAAGGCTGATCTTCCGAATTTCCGCCAATTGTGCCGCGGTGAAGCTGCCCTCCTGCGCACCAGTCTCGAAGAAGTAGCGATCACCGGTGCGTGCTCGTAGAAATTGTTGGGTCATGATGCAGGAGAAGGTTGGACCAAACACCGCACCAGGTAGAGGTGTTTCAAATGCAGCTCCAACGAACAGTTCCATATCGTTCACCGTCGGGTAGATAGCTTGAATTTTCTGGATCGTTTTCTCACATGGTGCTTTCATTGTAGCATTATATGCTTCCCAGCTTGTAAAGATGCTAAGACCACATCGCGCCCGATATAAATTGTACGGCGCAAACCCAAAATCACGCATCTTTTGCAGATCGATGGCAAGCAGATCCTGGCCAAGCGGAGCGTTTCCTCGGTACATAAAGTTTTTCCACTCGATGGTAAAACTGGTATCTACGACACGTGCCAACTGCGTGGACATTGCCGCAAAGAGAGTAGCAAAGTCACTCTCCAACGATTGAAGCTTCGGATAGAGACTGCTCAACTCCTTCGATTGAATCGTACCGTTTACGACGAAGCTGTAAAGAAAGCATGCAACATATAAGAGATATCCGGGCGTGGTAACCACGCTAAAAGTTACACGAATACTTACTTGATAGCACCGGGCAGCTGGGAGTTCAAGAATGAAGCTACAACGTTGGCGAACTCGGCGATCGATGCAGGGTTCTGGGATGCATCATAATCGTTAACGAATCCGCTCGATTCGTAGATCAAACGGTTGTTCACCATGTTGGTTCGCCCTAGGATCTTTGGTAACAGTTCGTAATAGACGATTCGTTGATACTGGGCAATGTTAATGCGTCTCGCTTCTTCGTATAATGTAAGATCCGACCAGGAAGGATTCAGATTCTTCAGCTGAACGGCAAGACGATTATGCTCCCGGAAGAACAGCAAGTGTACGATGGCAGACATTGGTGATTGGTAGCTACGACTGTCCGCCACCAAGTAACAAACATCCTGCAACGGTGAGGTACAACCTGCTGGGTCAAGTATAGGAAATTCCAATCCATCACGAAGCACGGAGAGCAGACGGCCTCCAGTAGTAATTCGACTCGGATTTTGTACCGAGCTAGTGCCATAGAGAAAAGAAAGATCCAAATAACTGGTGGCGCGGTTAATTTGTCTTACAGTTTGCGGAGGATTGGTCTGCGGAGCAGTGCTGACACGGCTGTATTCCAGACATTTGATGTTGAACCAAGAGTAAAGAGGGTCATCATCCTCAATGACCACCGGAAAGCAACCATCCGGAGCATTTGACACAACTTGCCCGTTGGTACAGCATACGTTGTTGGTGTTACTGGAAGTGTCTGCTAAATCGTTGGTTATAGCCTGAAGGAAGTAAATGTTCAACATGGTACGGGTTGTATCGGCCAGTTCATCGATGCCAAACAAGAAGAAGGAAATGTTCCGGGCACTGGCATATGCAGCTCCGTTACTCATCACAGCCGGAGCGGAGATTCCGTCCGCGTAGAAAGAAGGAAGCAGGCGGGCAAATGGTTCATTCGCTCTGCCCCAGCTGGGTGCCGATGGATTTCCACACAAGCCTTCGACATTTCGATATTTAGATGGTAGACACAGCGTGGGAGTAGTTCCACCGCCAGATGAAGTGGTGCCTATTCCACCGCCAGATGAAGTGGTGCCTGTTCCGCCGCCGGACGAGGTGGTGCCTGTCCCACCACCTGCAGTTGTGCAGCTAGCTCCTGAAGTTGTTCCCTTAGTAGTCGGAGTTGTGGCCTGAATTGGCCATCCAGCATAATTTAGTTCTTGCCCTAAAGTTAACACTTGGCACAGCATTACTAACAGGCACACCTGAAATCCGCGTACCGTTTGAAGTTATCACAAGTTTCTGCAGATCGGTTTCCACTGGACACATACCTTTAACACCATTTTGAATCCTTTAGTTCCAGAGTTAGATAACTGACCAGGGAAGGTGCTGTAGCACCGAACTGAACTCCCTGAGCTAAAATCCGGGTCTTAAGTACTGTTCTAAACCTCGCACACGAGCACCAGACGCCAATATTCAAGTGTGTGGCCTTGTGCCATTGTACATTTTACAGGTTTCGTGCTATGTCGGCAAGGTCCAGTACCACCTCATCTGGTTGTACGCCGGGGGCGCCGTGTTTTCACAGCTGGTCAAGCATGTGTTTTCGGCAATGCCACCGTCCAGATTCGCAGCGAGTGCTATCGTCGAGTAGCAGGGCCAAATATTTTTCACTCCCACGTCTCAATCCACAATCCAGATTCCTATCCTGGAATACCTGAAATACATCTTCTTTTTTTCAACCGTTTGACCTCGTGCCACCTTTGGAAAACCCCCCGATGACAGCTGTCATCGCGCAAAATGAAATAAAAAAAAAGGGGAAAGTTCCAACTGGGCACTGGGCTGTTCTTGTTTTCAAGTGGAAAAGTTGCTAAAATTCTCTCCGTTTCGTGAAATTGTGGTCCTTCTGGATGTTTCTGGTCGTTAGCCCCTAACCAGGGCGAAACGTGTAACCGTTTCCATCTTGCGTGGCTTCTGTTGACGGTGCTTGCAGGAACACCCGAATTGCCGACTCACCTTGGCGCCGTGTGTCCCCGAAATATATGCGAGCGTCAGCAGCAGCAGCAGCAGCAGCAGCAGCCAGGAAAAGTGTGTCCCCAAACAGGTAAATTGTCCAACCATCCGCCGTGTGCCACGCACGATCTGGTTCCCTCAGCGTTTGCCTTTGACCAACGTATCGTTTTTCGTACGGATTCGATTAAGGGGAAGATCGAAAAAGAGCGCATCAAAAGTGAAAATAGTCCCGTGGCCTTCGTGTGTGCTATGCTGGCTGCGAATTGTGATTTCGTAGGACATTTTGCCCGTGCCAATGAATACTCGCCCATCGAACGCAAGTGTTTGTCCAGTTGAAATTGTGCAGAAAACAAAGCCGATTCTCTTATCATTACGCTCCAAACGCGGTAGCTTTCTTGTAGCAGTCGGTTCGGTTATCGGCTCTTGGGTATGATTCGTCGTGTGCGAGTAAATTAAATTCCGCTCGATGCAGGCCGAAATATCAAAGTCAAAATAATCAAAGTATGCCATGATCTTGCACGCACGACGGCAACATGATTGCTCAACACAGCAGCACCGCTCTCGCAGCCTGGGATGTGAAAGCCAGAGGCTGGTAGAGCCGCAACCACCGATTGCCCGATGGAATCCCCTCTTTTACCCAGCGCCAATCGATAGAGGGTGGACGGGTGAACGGTGGAAACCGAATGCAGCAGTCGTACAACTCGTAAACCTGCTGTCGGCGGAATTTGGAGGGGGCCATTAATTCGAACGACGGGTCGTAGTAGACTGCTGGTGCGTCTGCATAACGTAGCAGGCTGCAGACATGCTAAAGAGTACAGTTTCGATGGGAGGCTTTAGTAACGAGAATCATTGAACGCAAGGAAACCAGCGGGTATCAGGTTTTCGATCGAGAAACGCATAGAAAATGGGCCACTCCTTCACGGTGGAGAGGGGATATTAACTTTGATATCTAAGTTACTGGGTAACATACTGTACCCACCACCGTTGCGCTGACACGTTGCAACCTACCTGAACGCCCAACGTGTCGCACTCTATTCGGGAGACAGTATGTTTCTCTCGCTGAAGCCACCCCGGTTGTGCGGCACTAGATAAGGTGGCTCTCTCAAAGGGTTAGCATTCAAGTTTGGCAGTTATGTGAATTATGGTGTTATCAAATTTATCGTACCATGCACAGTGTATTTATCTACGTGTTTCTTTTCTTCTCTTTGCAGCTCCTTTCTTCCGGCAAACGTGATTGCAACAATATGCCCCTAGATTCTGTCTCAAGCTAAACAGTGTTTAAAAGGCGCAAAGTAAGGTGTTTTCGTGTCGTGTGATAAGACAGTACAGTGGCAAGAAGCAGCAGGTCTACCATGGCCGAACAGTTTTCCGCATCTGCTGCGTTCAAGAATCTGAACAACAATACCGATGGCTGGGGTGAGGATTGGGGTGATTGGAATGAAACGCCAGCCCCGGCGGCTACCGCCGTATCAAATCCGATGATGGGCAAGCCGCTACAAGCTGGAAACAGTGTAGCGCCGACGTCAACTGTGCCGAATCAATACTTTCACCAGCAGCAGCAGCAGCAACCATCTGCGTACTATAACCAACAGCAACCGCACGGAGGGTATCCGCCAACCAGCGAAAGTGTTCCACAGCTGCGAGATGATGTGTCCAACGTTGACCACCGTAATCAGAACTATATGCCGAATTACAACGCGACACAGGGATACGGTGCTACGCCATATCATTATCCGCCGGCTCAGCAACCACAGACATCCGTTCAGGCACCACCACCATCGGAACCACAAGCTTACGGCAACGCTCCCCATTCTGCGGCAGGTTACGGTTCAGCGAATAGCTTCTTCAATGCTCCTCCAATGCAACAACTACCGCCACAGCGTCCACCGTCGCATCCACCGGCTTCGACCACTCCACAGCTCGTGCCGACGTTCAGTCAAACCATTTCCGACAGTTTCGACACTTCCGCTGGCAACAGCTGGAACTGGAGTGTGTCTGACAGTGCAAAAACTCGTACACCATCTACCGGACCAACGCCACCGCACGAATCGGCGCCGGCAACCGGCCAGTCGTGGCAAATCGAAGAAAATCACATTTCATCGAGTGAGCTATCGGTGGACGAGCACGCGCCGCCACGCGCTAGCTCTCAGCAGGCTTCAACAACGAGTTCGCTTTCACTAGATGGCAATCCATCGCAGCAGGCACGCTTCGCTATGCCCGATGGATTTGAGCATCGCAGCAGCAGCAGTGGAGAAACGGCCGTGAATCCTGCTGCTCGCTCAGTGTACCAACCACCACCACTGCCGTCACAAACAGCATCTTCAGTAGCAACCACTGCACAAGCGGCCGTACCCGATCGGTTGGACGAAGTTCTCGAAGCATTGAGCCTTAAACAAGAATCGCACGACTCGAACACTTCGAATCAGGAGTCCAGTTACCGTGAGCAAGCCTTTCCACCGCCACCTCCTTCGATTGCTGGTAATCACAGCTCTGGCAGCGGCAACGGTGGTCCGCTGGTGCACGAATCGTTAAATCATGCCACGAAGTCGGCCTCCACGACACCACCTTTGCCTCCGCCACCGTTGGATAACAATACGCCGGTTGCACCGCCCGTAGCAGCAGCACCTCCACCGATGGCCATGCCGGTAGTGGGACCACCAAAAATGGGCCCTCCCGCCGGTTCAGCAGCGAACCCGTTCAAACGTGCCGGACCACGATCGCATATTGCTACCCCTGGTCTTGGTGCTTCGGCACCGATTGCAGCCTCCGGTTATGCACCGCCTGCCGCGAATTCTTTGCATTCAACCCAACAACAGCAGCAGCAGCAGCCGTCGCCTCCTGTACCAAGACCTGCGCCGATTATACCACCGGAACCGATCAATTTCGAGAGTAGTTCGGTACCGGAAAACCGGGAAATTCTCTCGGAACCGGATGTACCGGAGGTGGTGCAACCGAGCAACGATCGTAATCAGTACCTCCAAACGGGCCATCTGTCAGAGGATGGTTACGTTGGTGGCGAGGAACACCAGGATACCGCGGATGCTCGCATGCCACCACCAGGACTCTCTCGCTACGTTCCGGGGCAGAATCAGCAGCAACCGACATTGGGGCAGGCTGTTTCGGGTGCTCAAAGCTTCCCTGAACCTCCTCCCGGTCTCGATCGTATGATTCCCGGCACTGATCTAACGACGAATGAGCTAAACGATTTCTCGCTTGAACGTCAGGCCGATGGTGAGGTTTCGGATCAATCTGCAAACCCCCCGGTGTCTGCTGGCATTCGGAATGATCTCCCGCATCATTCCCATCATCATCACGGTCATCATCATGCTCGCTCGGAGCGGGTAGACATGACTGATCGTAATCTGTATCGAGTACCCGGCGAAAGCGATCATCAGCAGCAGCAGCAGCAACAGCAGGTGCGCGTAGTGCCAGGATTAGAGGATGATCGCAGTACGGCAGTGGGAGCAAGTGCTAGCGCCAGCGTTTCACAGCCACCAGTAGGACACGCTAACGCTGTGGCCAGCTTAGCACGCGAAGAGCAACGCGAGTTGATAATGGATGGCGAAAATCCTGACGATCGTCGTGAAGAACCGATCGACGGTGGTAATGGGGATACGGAGGGGCCGGCGGGTGGTAGTGTTGGTGCAGTGATCGTACCAGCGGCCACTCCGGCGGAACCGGCGGAATCGAGTGTGGATCCGCCACCGGTGCGTCCAACCGAACCATCCAACACCTCAACGGGTGAGGACAGTGAGAAGGAACGGGGTGGATTCTACGGCAAGGGAGGATCACGCCGTGAGGATGACACTGTGCGGCGTTCGAACAAGAGTAAAAGCTCACGCGATCGCTACGATACGGAAGATTCCGACTATAGTGATAGTGAACGGAGGCGTCGCGATCGCGAAACAAACCCCGGCACGCAGGCAGCAGCTACAGGTCATAGTCAGCGAGGAGAACGTAGCGTGCGTAACGTGCGCGGTGATCGCGAAAAGGACACTCGTAAGGATGCTGGTCATCGATCCGAGCGTGAACGAGATCGTGACCGTGACCGTGAGCGTGATCGCGAGCGTGATCGTGATCGTGATTATGAATATCGGGATCGGGAAAGAAATCGGTGAGTTAGTTGTTTGGTTTTGTTTGTTATCGCTCCCCCTTGGCCGGTGAACTAACGCTTTCTATCTGTTTCTCCCATTCCACAGATATGATCGCGGTGATCGTGATCGTGGTTACGGACGAAGCAGCAAGTACGATCGCGATAGCCGGTACGAAACGGATGGTTCGAAGTATGAAACCGAACGCTCGACAGCGACGGCCGCCCGGCACGAGAAGGACGAACCCTCGAAGCGTTACCGGGATCGTGATGCGCGCGAGGAGTACTATCGCAAGCGCGGTGGAGCGGAGGATCGCGGAGCGCCCGGAGAGGATGGTCGTCGCGAACGAGACGGCGATCGACGGTTGCGCAAGGAAAAGGGAGACCGTTCCGAACGCTACCGAGGAGAGGATCGACGTAAAGGTGAGCCGATCGATTTTGGATGTTAACGAACTCTGTACTCTGGGTTAGCATGCAGAAAGAAGCAGTTGTATCACTCAACGTTCGTACGAAATCAGAGGTTCGCTTTCGCCTCGCACAGTATATCAGCCCACCAGGAGGGGCGTCCGGTGACGCCCGGTTCCTGCATCACTTCCGATTCCAGTCGCTTGTAGAACTCACCGTCGGCCGCTCCCAGTGGCGAGTTGAGGATGAAATCGGGTGGTGCCAGGGCATCCATCATTGTAACTGCATCGCGCTTGATCACCGGCAGCAGCTGCAGAATCGCTTGTTGCACAAGGTGGAGAGGATCATTGCCGGGCACAACAAAGAATTTGCCCGTCAACAGAATGGGCAGGTGCTTCAGGAGCGCTGTGGTTCCGTACAGTGCTGCCAGTTGCGTGAGGTACTGCTTCTCCGCACCATCCTCCATGGTGTCAAGGAAAGTACAGAAGGCAGCCAAGATCATGCGCTGGAAGGATAAAGGAGGGAATGCAGCACTTCGATGGTATCTACTTTGCTATTGGCCCCAAAAAACACACCTCACCGAATACCGTGGCCAACGTTTTTCCGTAAAACATTTGGCTGTTATTGCGAACGTGGAAATCGGATTGTCCTTCGGCCAGCAACTGGCGTGTGCGTTGATACGTTTGCTCCAAACTGTTCACAACGAGCCAATCCCAAGCCTTGATTAATTCTGTTGGTGGACACGGAACACACGTGATGTAAAACTTCGTCGCTATAAATTTAACGGTCGTTCAAAGATATTACCTTTCAGGTTGAGAACGTCACTCACTGTCGTCCAGCTGGCACGCTGCCGATTGATGCTTTCAAACTCGACCAGAAACGACATCGAACCCAATGGTGAAATGGTCCTGAACCGTGCGTACCCGTTAGGTTTCGATCGGATCGCAACTAGCAGCTGCGAGACCTGCTGCAGGAGCACACTGTTCTCACCCTCGTACGTCACGTTTGCATCGTTGTCTGCACGCAGATCGGCCAGTGTGGCGAGCTTTAGGTAACCGTGGCCACCGCACGCTTCCCTACAATCCTGTATACCGTCCCGGGCGGCCCAACTGGCGATCGGTTTGATGGCGGACGCGATGATGTGTATCTCGCGCAGCACATCGGTATCGATCGGCTCTCGGAGAAGCATACGAACCTGTGTCCCTCCCGAAACACAGTCTAGCCACCGGTTGGCAATCCGCAGAGCGACACATGTGGCCAGATGTGGCAGCAGTCGGAACTGCTGCGTTTGATACTCGAGAATGGGCCACTCGTCAGACTCCCGTTCGCTCCCGGGACCAAACTGTTTTCTTACGGCCGAATATCGAATCGCTATGGCCAGCGCTTTGTTGAGGAGTGTCTGCGAAACGTGACAGATGTTGATACGCCCCGGCACCAGTACACCCATGGCCAGGGCGAACCGATGGTCCGGATTCTCGATGAACGATTCGAAGCGACCCGTTGCCTCATTCACATCACCACCACCGAGCGTTAGGAGACACTCGCGCGGGATACGATACTGGCAGAACATAAGAAACCCATTGTCGATACCGTGCAGTCCTGCCTTTTCACCAAGATCTCCCACCAATAGGCCGGGATAGGTACGCAGGGTGTCCGGATCACGGATCGGGACGGCAAATCCACTCAGCCCATGACACTGGCCGTCCGGTGTGTTCAGTTGCGCCCAAACGATCGCGTGCGTACACGTTTTGGCCAGTTGGCCGGCCCAGCATTTGGCCGCTTCAAAGTCGGGTGTGTGCAGAACGAACTGACGCTCGGCCGGATCGTACGTGGCCGTCGTGCGGATGGCTCGAGCATTCGAACCGTGGGACACTTCCGTCAGCGCGAACGAACCCGTTATGCGGCCTTGATCATTTTGCTCGATCAGATGCTTCAAGCGATCCTCGGTGTCGAACATAAGGATCGAACCCGTAAACAGCAGATAGTTGACGGTCAGCCGGATCACCAGCGCCAAATCGTACTCGGCGATGGTGGTGTAATAGATCGTTGCTAGATCCGGACGCTCGACGAAGGTTTTGGCATTGAATAGCCTCGATTGGTGCAGCACATTCAGCTGCAGTATTCCCAACCGGCGTCGTTCGTCTGTTGGCAACGTGCGCACTGAGCGGCCCATCACGAACGGTGCACTGCGACGGAACAGCTCGTACAGCTTGTGCTGCAGTTCTAGCGCACACCGATCATGGAAGGTGAGGCGCATCTTGCGCCAATCGATGCTAGCCTCCCCGCGATACCTTTGCAGTGGTCCGTGGGTAGGCATTGGTGCGAAGAACCGCTCGTCTACCAGCAGCTGCTTCATCTCCGATGGTCTGCAATTGATTTTTAAGTTAATTTCTATTATTGTGATCACATTCGGGCTACTGATCCGTGTACCTATTCGCCACGAAACGAGGTTCCATATTCGTGCTGAACGATCGATGTAAGAGAGAGTGAAACTTTCGTCTGATAACCGTCTACTAGAAACGCGAACCAAATACTGACAACACTAGCGGTTCGAACCGTTCGAAGTCACTTTTCAATGGTTATCATTTTGCCCTGTCACGATCCATATGGCAGAGTATCGGGTAGAATTCTCTCCTGGAAAGAAGGTGCTCCAGCATAGACACTTATCAGTTTGCGATCGTTCACGTTTCTGTTTCAATAATTCATGTGACGGCGAAAAATGTGGTGAACCTCACGACCTCGACCTTAGAGCTCTCTCGTCGTGCATCGAGTGCGTCCTATATATGCTAATCAGAGCCAGTTAAGCCACATATTTCGAGGTTTTCGATGCACTCAACAGTGCAACAGCGGGGTGTTTAGTTCGCAATTTTTCAAACAAAGTATTAAATTTGATTTTCATGCCACAAAAGATCATGTTTATAGCAAGAGAACTAATGGATTTGTCCCACTCCTTACAGACGATCGGTATCGCGAGGGTGGTGAGAAGCGTCGCGATCACCGGCAGCACCACGATCGTCGCTACGATTTGGAGGAGTACCGTGCCGGAAGCCGCAATGGTACCGATCGCGACCGTGCCCGGGATAGCCGCGAACGGGATGATCGTAAAGAGAAGGATCGCAAGTATATGGCGGGCGGTGGGTACGGTGTCATGCCCGGTGTTGGTGTCGCTGGCGCTTCGGGCGCTGCCACCGTCGGCCCTTATGGTTCGGCAAGCGGATACTACGATCCGTACAGCTACTACGCCCAACATCAGCAGTACTATGAGCAGCTGAGACGCACCAACCCGGCCGCATACGCCGAATGGTACCGGACGTACTACGCGCAGATGCAGGCCAGCCAGTTGCAGCGCGATCTGCTGACGAGCGATGGTCGCGAATCGGTACACTCGGGCCGCAGCTCGACGAACGATAAGGAACGGTAAGTTGGAAGTGAAATTCTCTTTCCTCTTGGGTTTTTGCGTGTGCCTTTGAGGTGTGATATCGTGTGTTTGTGTGCGTGCGTGTGGGTGTTTTATTCTAATTGCTTTCCGTTTCCGGGATGCGCATCCAGGATCCAACAGTAATTTCTCTCCGGAATCCCTGGCGCTTAGAGAGAGAGAGGGAATTTGGCTTTTCTTTTTTAATTGGTACCACATCCCACTGTACAACAAGGCGTGCTGAGTCACTAGCCATGCACTAACAGCTCTCAGCGCGAGAATGTGCGTTTTTTTTTCTATTTTCCACTTTAACCATTCGTTTGTTTGATATTCCCCCGTCAAACGCATTCTATGCTCTCGCTATTATTTGAATGAATTTAACTTACATAAACTTAATCTTTCGTTATGTTCACGCTTCATTTTTGGGGGTCCTTTCGGGGCAGCTGCTTACTTCTTTGATTGCGCTGCGTGCTATCCGCGCTCGCTCTCTCTATCTCACTTATCGGACACTTTTTATGGGCCCTTTTCGCTTGGAACAAATTGGGTAATCTGTCTGGAAAACACGCCAAGCCACCGAAGCGCGTTGTGTTCGATTGCAAGAATGGTTAGCGATTGCCTGATGCCTCATTCTCCGATGCCATTTCACTATCACATCATCCCTCTATGGTGTTCTGAATCTCACCATCCACAATCTCACGCTCATACATACCATCTTAGCCCATTCTTAGCACAGCTCAGAACACCGTGAGCACCGTGGTTTAATTGCACTTTTCAGTAGCGCGATCAGTTCAATGATGCGATTGAAATATGTTGCATCTGATGTTGCTTCTGATGCTGCTGCTGCTGCTGCTGTTCAACTCAAAACTGTGGTGCAGGAAGCCATTTTTTTGAAGGGGGGTGGTTGGTGGTTTTCTAGTATCTCAAGTTGTGACTAACGTAAAGCAGAACGAAGAAGATCGGGATCCGATTCGTCATGGTTTAGTGTAGACCGTACCGTGTACCGTACCCGATTTCGCTCGCTTTCACAGGTTCAACCGGACCACACCGTACGCGCTGCACGGTGCCGGCCTCTACAATCCGGAGGAGTACCATCGGCATTACAATAATCAGTCCCTACCGTCGGCTGCGGCCGGCACGGTACAGTCCAGTGGGGCCGGAGCCGTCGGTGGCCACCTGTCGCTGCTCGATCAAAGCTACATGAGCGAACTGTCCGCCAGCGGGCAGCAACCGTCGTCCCTGCCACCGATGTTCCATCATCAGGCGCCACCGCAGGCGTATGCGCCACACCTTTCGCATCAGCTCCGTGCTTCGACATCGCTAGCCGTGGACCGATCGTACCATGGTGATGCGATGCGGCAGACGGCAGGCGGTTACTATCAACCCAGGTGCTTCTCTCACTTTTTATCATTTTATCACTTTTAGGGCTTATAGTTGGGTATCTATCGGTTACATTAGTTCCCCCACGCTCTCTATATTTATTTTTATCTGTATTGATAATTTCCTTTTTTACTATCGTTATCAGTTCCCTTTCCTTTCATTGTTCCCATATTGAACCTCCATATCCATACCTTTGGGATCATAGTCGTTGTGCTTGTTCGTTTAGTTTGTCTGATTAGTCATGTATTGCATGTATTGGGTTCCATTAGTAGTATTAAACTCACAATTTTGCATGGTTAGTTGTTGATTTATATTTGAATTGCAGCCATATTATAGTCGACAGCATGTAGAATGTGTTTGAACGAATCCAAAGAGGTAGTATTGCTGCTGTAGCGCATGTATTGCTTACATTCCGAACGCGGTTTCCTTAAAAAAACCATTGTTCCACTCGTGTATCGTCCCCGTTTCGTCCCGGACCCCGTAGAGAATCTTTTCTTCTTTAATGAATCGTCGAGAAATGATTGCAATCTGTAGCGCTGCAAACTGTTTTGATTAATGTTCTGCTTTTGGAAACTCTCTTCCTTCGCTGCGCTTCGATTGCGCTCAGACTGGATCAGCTTGATGCATCGGCAATCAAAGTGGAAGCATCGACCGAACTGTCGGTAATGGAACCGGAGCGGCTAACGCCTCGAAAGTTTCCCGAAATCCATCCGATCGTAAGCCTCTCGGCGGGACTGCTGATCTCGACCAAGAACCGGCTAACGATGAACGGAATGGCCGATACGGTGAAGATCTTCTCGTTAGGTAAGCTTGACCAGCTGGCTGGCTGTGCGAGAAATTAATACACGTTGCCTTCTTTCCCCGTCTTTAGGTTACAGCGATGCAAGCAAGAAACTATTCCATGCCTACCCGGGACCACTGGTGAAGGGTGTTACTCACAAGAAGTCGGTCATTGAGTTTTGTGAAGATCAGCTTCGTCAGGGACCGCCGTACAGTGGAGCGCTCGCCTTGATTAAATCCCGTGGTAATTCCATCAACAGTCTACATTCGTCGTCCCTTGCGGCCGGTGCTAACCGAGGTTCCTTTACGTTGCTGTGGAACTACATCATCCTACTGTTGCGACAGAATGGCGTAAGTCATCGTCTCGTCGAAAGCATTTGTATAAAGTTGCTAATCTACCATTCTTTTTTTCCAGACCTTCGTCGGAACGGATATATCGGAGTTGCTGATGAAGAACAAGGATGAGTATCCGTTCGAACCGATGGTCCACGGTGCTGGCGCGATTCGGTCGGCCAACATTAGCGGTCGGAATTCATCTCTTTCCGTGGCAGCTATCGAGCGCGAAGCCGACATTCGGGAGGATGCGGAAAGTGGAGATGAACCGGCCACGGCCGAGGCGATCGAACCGGCTTCGGAAGGACCGAAGCAGTTGTCCGAGCTGGAGATAACCGACAAGTTCCGTAGCTACCTCATCTATGGCAACATCAGTGAAGCGCTCGAGTGGGCCACTGAGCACAATCTGTGGGGCCATGCCCTGTTCCTCGCCTCGAAGGTTGACTCCCGCCAGCATGCCAACGTGATGATGAAGTTTGCCAACAAGCTTACACTGAACGATCCACTGCAGACACTGTACCAGCTGTTGAGTGGTCGTACACCGGCATCGGTTACGGTACGTTTGACTCAAAGAAACTCACCGAAAAGCAGATTGCATTACAATTCCGTTCGTTTCGTCTCTCTTCCGACAGAGTGTTTTGGATGAAAAGTGGGGTGACTGGCGACCGCACCTGGCCATGCTGATGTCGAACAGTTCCGCTAAGCCGGAGTTGATCAAAAAGTCGATCACGACACTCGGCGATACGCTGTTCAATCGTGGCGATCTGTATGCCGCTCACTTCTGCTACCTCCTGTCCGATGTGGCCTTCGGTCGATTTGCGGATGTTAAGCCAGAGTTTGGTGCCGGTGGTGCAACAGCGGCAGCAACAGCAACAGCAACAACAGTGCGCTTGGTACTGCTCGGTGCATCGCACCATCAGCGTAATTTCCGCGAACTGTCGACCAACGAATCGATCATGATGACGGAAATCTATGAGTATGCGCGATCGCTGAATGAAGATCGCTATTCTATTACGGAATTGCAAGTGAGTATTGCCGGATAATGACGAGCGACCAAAGGGTGGTTACTTATGATTGTTTTCTTTCGACAGCGCTTCAAATATCTACTCGCTTGCCGTATGCTCGACCAGGGAATGCAGCTAAAGTGTTTGCTCTACATGGAACAGATCGCCGAGCAGATACAGAACGATCCGTACCGTTTCGAGACGGACTTTGTGCGCAAGGTAGGATCAGTGAAAAAAAGTTTATTCGTTTTGGAACGAGTTTTCAATTGCGGGCATATCCGTTCTGTAGGTTTACACCTTGGGCGATCGGTTGAAGTATTACGATCCGGTGATGGAGAAGGCATTGGATGAATCGGTGGATAACACCGGCCGTGGCAACATCTACGCAAAAGTGGAGGATCCCGAATGGTTACAGCGGCTGCAAGTGATCATTAACAGTAACAACCAGGTAAGCCTCGTATCCACATCGTAATCAGTGTAACAAAGCTTTAACGATGGACGATTTGTCGTTCATGCTTTCTCTTGTAGCAATCGGCGGAACATGTAGCGAATTATAACAGCAACATGCAAGAGGCGGCATATGATTACAACAATTACGGATACGGCGTAGAACAATCTGCCGGTGCCCCGTTGACTCACGAACAATCTTCCGGCTCCGGTTATCCGGTGGAGACGAACGATATTAACAAACAGTTCAACGAAATTAACCAACAACTCGGTCAGCTGAATCTACAGTATAACGACCATGAGCAGCATGAGCAATCGCAACAGCAGCATGCTCTCAATGCACCAGCCAGTGTACCAAGCTATGATCAGGGCTATGAATCCATTAATCCGCCCTCACTGATGGAACCGTCGTACGATCAAACGCCTTCGCAAATGCATCCATCACAGCCTCAGGACAGTGGTAGTTACGAACAGCAGCAGCAGCAGCAGCAGCAGCAGGAACACGAGCAATTCAATCACTATAATCCCTACGAGCAGCAACAGGCCGGTGGTGGTAACATCTTTACACCGGCACCGGCACCAATCAACAGCGATCCTTCGGCATCCGGCACTGGCTATGATGGCGGTTACTGGGGTGCAGCTGGCGGTGGCGAGGTGAATAGCATTTCTCAGTTCTATAGCCCTACAAAGAAGGATTGTTAGGTTTAGTTCACTTTGTGGTTCAGTTTAGCGTTGCCAACCAACAGCCGTCGTTGCCACGATCCCCGGCGTATGATGGACGCTGCGTGGATCGTGCAGAACGAAATAGACGCTTGTCTTTGGTTTAGTATTCCATTTTGGTTTGAATTTCGCTTAGAAGCTCATCTCCACTTGACCGTTTTCATAATGTTAAAAAAACCACAAACACGCACACATACACATGCATCATCATAAACACACTCGTCTGTGCAAACGCTTCCATCCTTACTATACCGCCCCCTTCCCACCGAACGGAATGCAGCCTCGAACGAACAAAGCATCGAACGAACAGCAACGCAACACGTGGCATCAGAAAGCAGCGGAAGATGAGGAATATGAGGAAGATGAAGAAGACGATAACGACGCTGCCGACGAGGAGCACCATCATCATCATCATAGTCATCATGGTCATCAACTGAGTGATCGAAGCTCATCGACACCTTCTCCAGCGAAAGTACGCAATGGTGGTCCGGCGAGACATGGCGAGTCATTCCAAGCAACGAGCGGCGGTGGTGCAAGGCCCACCATGTTCGATTACCATCAGCACCACCACCACAGTTCAGCGGCGGCGGCCCATTTGACACGGGATGCGTCCGTAAGTAAAGTTGTGCGCAGCGACACTGGCACTGGCTCCGGCAGTAGTTCGCCTCTCGCCGAAACCTTCCGTGGTGATTACTGTGCTAACAAGCGTAACGCTCGAAATGACCGTCACCATCCTCGATCCATAGTAACCGCAAGCATAGTACCAGCGGCTAACAACAAACACAATGGACACACTCATCCTCTCGGCACGGCGAAGCATGTTCAGTTTCAGTTACTAAAACACGGTGGAGCCCATGGTGGCAGTAACGCTACCAGTAGACAGGAGCAAGGCGATCCACGAAGAGGCAGTAGCTCTTCGTTTACCGGGGCCGTGCGAAAGGTTAGGAGAAGAAAGCGAAGAAAACTAGCACAAGGCACCAGCGTAGAACAGCTGCGGCATGTGCCGGTGGTCGATGGACACGATCGATCGATGAGGCTAGCGAAAGCGTATCTCTACACGACACGCAGCCGCCGCGAGGGCTTCCTGCGCCAACGGGACGTCGTGTATAACGGAACGTTTCCGATCGATCTGCCATTCTGCAGTCGATTTAAGGATTACAATTACAGTGGCGAAAGCACGGACAGCATGGCGAGCAGTGAAACCCGGCAGGGCCACGATGGTATGAGGGATGAGGTACACCGAGCACCGACAGGAGCGCGTACAATCGATGAGGGTATCCGCAGCTACTTTGACGGAACGGATTTGGGCAGCTTGCGTAGAAGGCGTAGTCAGATTGAATCGTTGCGCCCTCCGGTGCTTACCTACGCCATTGATGAACCACTTTAGCTGCTCACCGGTCTTCCTTTTATGTCTCCGGCCATTAGATGTTACTGTTAGGATAGTGCAAGATAGGTTTGTTAGTAGCACGAGTGTTGCGTGAGTAAAAAAAAAACTCTGTGTGTAGTGTGCGATTCATGCAGGGGTCAAGCTAGATAATTAGCAAATTAGTGAGCGTTGTAGCAAACGAAAGGAGGGAGAACACGTCACCGAAGAGGGAATGGGGAAAGTTCTCGTGCCACAGAGAACGTTAAAATGCTAATCGTTTTTTTTGTTGTTTTTCTTCATTTTTCACATTTCAGTTTGCACGTTTTGCGTTCGCTTGTTTCGCGTTGCGTTTCCGTATGTGTCTGTATGTGTGTTGTGCCTTGTTATGATTTTGCATCCTTCTTTGAGTTCTTTTTCTTTTTAGCAATAGTTTTGTCTTTTTTGTTTATTGTTTTAGTTTTGTAATTACCAACTTACCTCCTTCTGCTTACACTTTTATCCATCCCGAAGGTACCGAAACCGACGATCTCGATGCCCAACTCTGTCTCGAATCGTCCTGGTTTTAACGACGAAGCGGATAATGGAGCGGGAGGAGCAGGACAGCAGCAGCAGGGCAATAATGCTGCAGCTCAGAAGCCGGGACAGGCGGGCAAAGCAGCGAACCAATCGAAGAAACCGGCGGCCACCAAAGATTCAAAATCGGGAGCTGGTGGTGGTGCTGCCGGTGGTGCTCAAGGGTAACTGTCGCCGTTCGTAGCATAACATTACTCCGTATAGTGTTGTTTAACGCCCTTCGATTCCTTTCAAAACACACGCAGGTCTGGTTGGTTTGGCGGCATTTGGAACAAGTTTTCGATGAAACCGAAAAACCAGATGATACTGCCAGACGATAAGAATCCGAAGGTAGGTTTATCGAACAACGGGAGTGCTCTCCAGCAGCTCACCTTCTCTAATACTCGCTTCTTTTATTCAGATCGTGTGGGACGAAGTGTCGAAACGGTGGGTAAACACGGACGAAGCCGAGGCAGAACAGGAAGCATACAAACCGCCACCGAAAATGACTGATCTCATGCCGTCCGGACCATCGGGAGCCGCTCCTCCGATGCCACCCGGTGTACAGCCGGCGTCATCTCAGGAGACCAATCCCATGTACCAACCGATGCAGGCACCGGCTGCAACACCTGCCGCTGTGCAGTCGAACCCTGCGGCTGCCAATCCAATGCCAACGGCTGAACCAACGAAAGTTCCGAACCTGCAATCGAACATGTACAAGATGCAGCGCAATCGGAGTAAGTGGGGAGCAGCGAAGGGAATCAAGTGGAGGACTTGGTTTTATTAATCAATTTTGTTTCTTCTTCGCAGCCCTGAAACGATCGTACGTGGATGTGTTTAATCCATCCGGTGCTGCACCGAAAGACCCTCAGGAACAGGTGCTAGCACCGTCCGTTCCAACGCTCCCGGCTGCCGCAACCGGTTTCTTCGTACCCGGTGGTGCCGCCCCCGGTGGACAGCAATCGAACAATGCCCCTGAGGTGAGCACGGAGGGTGGGAATGCACAACCGACTGGCGAACTAATGCATTTTCTTTCCTCGTAGGGTATGCCACAGTTTTACAATCCGAATCAGTTTGCCGGTGCCGGCTATCAGCAGTAATGAGTATGCTCCGGGACGTCTGGTGGAAGGTTTGGCAAACAAAACAAAATAGTATCATTCACATACCACACAACAAAAAACCCACACCTACTATCCTGTTTGAACAGCCTTCAAGTAGTATGCATTATGTGGCCGGGGGAATGTGGCGTTTTACGTTTTTGGTATTTTGATTTACTCACAATGACTGTCCCTCGGAATCCGGCGCAGTGGCGTATGTTTGAGATGTTAGTCCCTTAACCATCCCGCGGAGGTGTTGCTGTATCCAATTGGTTTCTTTTGAGTGTACAGGGAATAAGGACAGTCGAATCAAACGTTCGTTGGCTTTGCCCGTGCTTAGGTGCTAGGTGTAGCGTGTGTGTTCCGTGCAGCAAAAATATGTTACTTTCCTGTCATGGTTTTTAGAGCGTAGTATCTTTCTTTTGTATATGTTTCATTTTGTTTTTAATGGGTGCGAAGGAGCGGAATCAAGTTGCAATATTGACGAGGGCTGAATAGATTGCTATTCGCCTTCGCTTCCTCTGTTCCTTTTGGAATTGTGCAAAACGTGGTGATGTAGCATTATTACTGTACATTGCTGGGTTTATTTTGTGAGAACTGATCGTCCTACACAGGCACAGTGGACCAGCAGTTGTTTGCTGATCGGTCGTGGTGGTGTGGCTTAGCTGTTAGAGAATTGCAAATATGTTCTATTGTTGGCGTTGCGCCGAAGCAAACAAAAAAAAAGCCTCAGCTATATGCAGGCGAAAGACATTCTTAGTGAGAGTTATCATTTCCTTGTTTTAAACTTATACTTTGTTACTGTGCGGGCTGGCTATTGGGGATACGTAAAAGTTGAAATTTGTTCTAGTAATATAAGTTCCTTGCACCAACTACTTCCTCCTGCGTGTATGCGATGCGTGTTGAGTGTGTGTTTGTTCGTAGACGAGTGTGCAATCGTGTGCAGAGAGATCGAGTCATGATCGAGAGTGATCCGTAGTAAGCCCCCGGGGAGTTGCGAGGCGGAGCTGTGCGGCGCGTCACTTTGTGATATCTGAACTGAAGGGAAGGCAACGCGCTAGGGTTACTCTGTTTTATGCTTCTAGTTTTGTGTTCCAATAGATTCTGCTTCCTTTAGCATCCTATGATTACGTTTGCTTATTGTATTGCGTTGCGTTACGAAAAAATCACCAACGATTGCGCTCCGATCGGTGGCCAGGGATTGACATCTGCAGGCCGTGAGCACAGACGAGACAGAAAGAAGGGGA
>NC_064878.1:13600000-13620000 GCF_943734665.1 Anopheles aquasalis | reverse complement strand
GCATGCATCGTGTAAGTGTATGTGCGTACGTGTGTACTGCACCAGCGCTGATAATCAAGCGTACATACTGATAGCGAGGGCGAGCGTTGTTCGTCGCAGTGAATGTCAAACGCACGGAGAAGGCCGTTGCCTTGTAGGTCTCTCCAGCTAGACGCTAGAATTGTGCCAACCTGTAAATCGTGAAGAATCCCAGTGCCATTCGTGTCCTCCGTTCTCCGTTTGTCCGGTTCCGGTGGACCGATCGAGAGCAGCGCCATGGAAGGCATTCTGGTGTTTGACCAAACGAACGATCTCATCTACCACAACTTCAATGAGGCGATGCGAGAAAAGATGCACAAGCAGGCGCTGGATTTGGGTCTGCTGGAGGAGGAAACGGTGGTGAGTGGATGCGTTGCGTTGCGATGGGCCACGATGAGCTAAAAGGGATTCGTTTCATTCCAGTGTCCCACGCAGGATCTCAACTCGAACGTCCTGATACAGATCTTCAGCCCGTTGCTGGCCTCGCAGCGGATCATGATGTGCCAGTTCGATAATGCGTACACCTCCATCCAGATGGAGAACAATCTCAACGTTGTCTTCGATGAGGTAAGCACCAGTAGGCCTTGTGGAAGCCCTACAAGTGCTCCGTGTACCGTCGGCAGCGTGTTTGGCGCGCTGGCGACACTTTCCGGTGTTTGAAGCGACCGCCCTTTTGGCACTGTTATTAAGGCAAATTAGGTTAACGCGTTTTGTTAAACCGGACAAAGGCGGACATCAGCGAAATTTGAGAACTTCCTCTCGAATGTACATTCCAACAGTACATTGCACATTCTTGATGATTCACTTTAATTTACCCAACGTTTATGCTTTAATGTTCTTAAAATATTCCACTAGCAGTAGTAGTACAACAACCTACAGTTTGTTTCTAGTAGTACTAATGCTCCGTAAAACTCCTTTTGTTTCAGTTTTTAGGTTATGTGTTCCTGGAGATCAGTACGAAGGAAATCGATCTCATCAAGCGCGAACTGGGGGCGTTCATAGCTTTCATCAAGTACATCTGTGGACCGAACATCTTCATGTAGGTGTTGCTTCTCTCGCCAGGAGAATGTTATCTCACAGTTCGGTATCTTTGTAGCATAAAAAATGACGCCAACAAGAGCGCCACCTTGACCGAGCTGATCGATACGTACCGCGAGCTGTATGCCACCAACCAGGGTATCCTGATGGAGGCAATCGAACAGATGCTGGTAAACGTGGACGTAAAAAGCACGGTGGTGGCGTCCCTGCAGGCCGCGACCGATCGTCTCAAGCAGGACCCTCACTCCCAGCGTAGCCACTCGATCCTGTTCGTCGGAAGCAAGTTTCTGGCGCTTTACAGTAGCAGGCAGGCCCAGGAACTGGCCGCCGTTGATCTACTGTTTCTTAATCTGCTCTGCCAATCCGTCAACAGTCGTCCACAGAGACGTCGTATCGAATCCCAGATCGTTTTCCTTCAGGGCAGCATCCATCAGTCGCATGCCGGCTGTGTACCGCACATTGTCCACGTTGTACAGCTGTTTGAGCACGTTTCGCTCGTGCTGCTGATCGAGCATGCCCATACGGCCCTCGCTAGCCACCTGTACGATGTTTACTTTGCGCTGCACAAGCTACAGAACCTACAGCTGCAGTTCGATCTGGACAATCTGCGGGGAGGATTTGATGCGCTCGATACGTTCGTTAAGCATACGAGTGAGGCACTGCGAAAGGTGAAATCGAACGTCGTCGAAGTGGATGAAGCGACGCGTAGTTTTACGAGCAAGTGGGAAAATCTGCGGCGAAAGTACACGGACTACTTCCGGACGTCCGACAATGGGTTGATCGTGAAGATCGACTCCAATATGCCACTGTTCGTGGAGTCAGTGAAGGAGCTGTTCCGGTTGCTGTGTGCCAGCTGCCCGACGCTCGAGCATGGACTGCAGCGCGTCACTGGTATCGCGGATATGGCCGAGGATAGCCTGAGCGAAGTGTTCCATCTGCTGCAAACCAAAACGCATCGCAACTTTACCATGGGATCATATCCTTTTCAAAACAGAAGCACTCTTTTTATTTCATTTTGATATTTTATGATGAAATGTCGTTCTCCTTCACTCGAGTTTGTGATTTCTTTGCCAGCACGTATATGGAAGAGTTCCCGGGGATGGTCCACTTTATGCATATCGACCGGTACAATGGAAGGATCGTGTCACCATCGCTTGACGTACAGGATCCGTCCGACATACTGAAGCAGAGGGTAAGCAGCAGTGTCTATGCAAAACGACCATTTTATTTGATTTTAGTTGACGTAAATCCCTTTCCAACGGCAGTTGCTGGTGGTTTGGGAACCACTGTCCTTCACGTTGACCTAATTGTTGCAATCATTGTCTTTGGAGGCACCTTGCCCCCGCGGTATTTCATCTCGCTGGCTACCTCTCCCTCTCGATGGTCACTGCTTGTTCAACGCTTATCACAGGGCAAGTGACGCATGTCCTAAGCCATCGCTTGATGGCCACTTAAGTGTTTCATTTTTCCCATTCAATCTTGCCTTCATCCGGTTCTTATCTCTGTCGCTCCGGTCCGGTCAGACAAAAAGGCTTACAGTATTCCTAAAAAAAGAAACTAATGTTCCACTCGCACTCGGCTTCTTCTTTGCAGGTTTGGTCAATGGTAGACTTTGCACGGACCTATCTGGACAAGGGGTACATGTCGATGATCTGGAAGGACGTCACGTTCAGCTACGCGTACTTTCTCTGGTTCGAGGACGAGCACGGTACGGCGCTGAAACCGAACGAACCACCGAACCATCACGGTGCGCCCGGTTTGCCAGCCACCAAACCGTCACTGATGGCGGGCATCTTGGCCGGTGATTACTACCAGTAGGTTGTCTGAGGGGAAGATTGTGCTGCTGGCGTATGAATCAGTCGTCTTCCTTTATCTCATTTTTTTTTCATCCAGTCGGCTGATAGAGACATGCTTTCCCCGGAGCTCATCGGGTAAGATCCGGTGTTACGAACTGTTTCTGGTGCATCTTGGGCTCGTGACGTCGACGATCGTGCTGGAGCACTGCCGCCGGTTAGCCGTTACCATTACCGATCTAACCGGGTGCATCGGGAATCCGATTGATCTGCTCTAAAACAGCCACCACCTTCATCAACATCAACACCACCTTCTACCCACTAGTCGCCACTCTGGTTTCTTATTGTCGATAGCTAGCGTAGTAGTAGCAGTAGTAGTAGTCTTCGTCGTTGTGATATGACCCTTTTCGTTTGCGTAATCATTCGCCCCATCATGGTGTGGTCGTCTTCGGCAAACATCGTACATTAGATCACCACCGAATCATCGTCTCCGCGGCCAGCGGCCATACACTCAACTAACTATCTCACATATAAACATTCCTTATCGTGACCAGGGCACAATGCCGTAGGTTCTTAGTTCGTTTACTAGTAGTGACTAGTAGTCATTTGCCTAGTAAAAATCAAATACACCGAATTCATGTTGTATACTAACAATGGTGGCACGATCTTTCCGATAACAGTTGAAAGAACATCTCGTTTGGACTACGGTGGTGGTTCGATCTACAATCTAGTCCCAGCGTATCGAAAAACATTTCTTGTCGAGGAGAGCCCCAAGGTGAAATGTGAGAAATAATAGACGGCGACACCGTGGCCGCTGGTGTCATGCTCACGCAATAGATTTACTGCGGCCGGCGCTTAATGGAGGGGTTGATTAGCGTTGATAAGCCCTAATTGCGAACCACCGCCACTCATTGCACTCACGCTGCGCCCCCGATGCAGTGTGACACACAGTATATCGATGCTGTGGCCGCCGCATCGCCATTGAAGGCCATTCGAAAGACGTCCTCGCGAATGACATCTCCCCTCCCGCCCGCAAGCTGGTCTGCCTCGCTCTCCCTCGCTCTGCGTTTTGTTATTTCAGGGCGCGACGCGATGTCGGAGTTGCAGATAATTATAATAAACATTATTGAGAGTGATGAGACGATGTGCGCCTGATCCTGGTGCCCGCTCGCCGACACAGCGAACGTACACAGCTTCCGCCCGTGGCGTGACACGTGCGTGCAGTGCGAGCGTGTCAGCGGGAGGCACGTGTGCGTCGAGGTAGTAGTTTCGATGATAAGATGTCACTGATAGTGGGTCAGCTGGTGCCGTTGCCATTTGTTAGTATTGACTAAACCTTTCTAACCTTCGCTGTTATAATTTGTTGCAAACACGCCTATCGAAGAAACGGTTTTTTATGTTTCAATTTTAAACCTTTCAATCATCTATATAATACTAATTTAATTTTAAATCAATAAGCATAAATATTTTATTTCGTCATCTGTTTGTCGTTAAGATATAAAAAAGAGATGAATTTGGTTTCATCGAGCCAAACCCTGCATTGCATCATGCGTCCTGACCCGTTCTCTGATGCAATCCTGGACGGAATGGATGCGATTTACCGTTCCTATCGAAACCAAAAGATTGCACAACATTATTCATCGTTTGACTAATGCAACTTCTTATTCCAAAAGCTCACTAGTCAGACAGACCAAAAAGTGTATCACAGAGTAACATGAGTTGCAACAAACTGACGACAATGATGGCAAGTGTGCCTCCCAAGCAGAACCGCCACCAATTGGCCTGTGCTGTACGTGAGCACTTACTGCTAGTGGTTCGTTACCGGAACGCCATCTTCGTCACCATCACCGTGAACCTACTACACACTAACCCGTGTTCGCCCATGTTCGGTTTGCTTTTCGCGATCGCTTTCTTTGGGGCATCATCGCATCGTGGGCCAAACTAAAAGCGCACGAGCCGTAGGCCAATCAGTCAGATCCGTTAGTCGCTAAGTCGATCGTCATTCGTGGTACAGTGATCGCGTGCGCGTTTCCCTCGAAGCAATCTCCAATCGCACCTCGCCTGAAGGTCAGTGTGGAATTGGGTGGAAAAAAAGGGTGTGTGTTTTTATGGTGGTGGCCTCTGCAACTCCGTGGTCCGGTGCGTGGAAATCCCCATACTGATCTGCTTCTCTCACTGGCCGCGCTTGATCGCTTCGACGACGACGACGACGACGAAAGGTTTGCTCTGAGGTGCGTGATTGTGTAATAAGCCCTGAAAAAGTGGAGGTTTTCTATTTTCCACGTCCCCTCCCAGTGTGCCCGCGGTTTTCGGGTTAGTTAGTAACCTTCGGTCGCGTGAGTTCAGTGGTGTGGCGTGTGTCTCTGTGTCTATGCTGCATTGATACGTTGTATCGATAGCCGCTGATAGGTGCCCGAAAGTGTGATATCGATTGATCGCGTCCGGAAGCACGGTACGCACTGGGGAGAGTGAAAGTTTTTGGGTTGGAAAAACTAGAACCAGAACAACCGGTCGGTGGTCCCCCCCGCGTTAGAAAGTGGCCAACCGTTTGGTTGGTTGGTTTATGTAACCGTTACGCCGATCATCCGTACCGTGCCTTGCACTTGAAAACCTGCTGTCTGCTGCCTGCTGCTGCTGCTCGTCCCGTTGACGATCGACATTCTGCGAACTCGTCGGCCACCCCGAAGTGACCCTTCTCGATCGTGCAATCTACTATCCGCTCGTGCTGTTGTGTGTGTTGTTGAGCTACAGAGCAACAACAACAAAAAAAAGGCTCAAAGGGCTTGAGCGTAGTTCGATTGCTAGTGTGATCGATCGTTACTAGTGGTGTGCGCATTGTGGGTGTTGAGTCGCTCGTTTCGTTCGTTCGTTTCGAAAGGAGGGTGGGTTTTCTGGTCAAAAATAGTCAAGGGCTGGTTGCTTAAGGAGCAATACCGTGTTCGTGTGTGTTTCGGTGTTGATTTTCTAATGGTGTTTGAGTGAAAGTCGACAAGCGGCTTACATAAGTGTGCGACTCTCAAGGTAAAGACCGCCATTTCAAGGGTCACCGATACGCGACCGCAGCCTGACTGACTGATTGACCTCCAACTCTTCGTGCAACTCAGTGCAAGTCCAGCGCCAGAAATCGAAATGGTCGTCCTCGAGGAGGTAAGTGTCTTAAGCAAGATCCTTCCAGCAGGGTTTCATTTAGCAGGGCTGTAGTATACACGAGATCGAGGGTGTGTCGCTATCTATTTCGGTCGACTCCGGGGAACCACTGGATGCAAACTCTTATCAGGCGTGTCATAAAGGTGTGGTGGTGGTGGTGGTGGTGGTAATAAGCGTCAGGGATCATGTTTATTGCATCGATTTCGATTCCTAATGGGCCCCTTCACGCGATTGACGGGGTGACTGATAAGGGGGAGACCCGGAGAAACACACCTTCCGACGCCATTTATATCTAAAGCACCGCTCTGGCGGAAGTGATAACGGGGGCAGGTGTTTTATGGAAGGTACTACGACGTGCGGATTTTTTTTCTTGTTTTTCGCAAAACATTTATGGACCACCGGTACAAACTTCAAACAAAATCCAGGCCCTGGCAGTGATCTTCCTCCAGCATAAATATGAGGCCAATAGAATTTCGTCTTATCTATCTTTCCAGCAAAGTGCTCCTAAACTCAGAGCGTAGTAAAAGCGCAACAATTAAGTCATTAGAAAACTGTTGTCATTTAAGAGACATAAAGCTATCTGTCAGCAGGTTCTTATTTGTTCCGTGAGTTCCCACAGACAACAAAAGCCATCCTTCAGAAAAGTGGTTCCTTATCAGAAGACATTTTTGCCGTGGGGGGTTGCAATTGCATTATCAGCGATGAAACGAATGAATTGAAGGTGCGAACAAGGGGATCTAGAATGTGCGAATTGTGTGAATAACAGTAAATATTTTATGGAATACCAATAAATGTTGTATAGAAGGGTACTTTGGGATTTTTGTTGCGGGCTCGTTGGAGAAGTTATTCCTTTTCTTTTTTTTTCCTGATCTGTCCTTCATTGCAGATCCAGAATGATCTTCTTCTAGATGGCGTGCATCTTAGTAGCTCATGTCTTGGTTGTTTTTGATGGATATACTTTTATCATAGTAACCTTTGAACGAAAAATACAAGTCTTTGCGGATAGGTAATTCCGATGTGACTGTCCACTCGAGAGGTCGTTATTACTGATTCGAAAAATCCCTGGATCATCCCCACACGGTGAATCCCCCCCAGCCATTATAGGGCATGGTTCAACGATCTCACGTCGCGGTAAATCCCCTCCAAAGTACATGTACGGTACTTTACGCTACGTCTGCTGCTTGTGCTGCTATTGTTCACAGTATATCGTGCTGCTTCGGGGCCTTGCAACAAGCTGATGCAATTTTGCAATACTTTCAAGCATAGCGACGACGTACAGGGTGAGAAACCGGAAACACCAGACATTCCACCCTCCCCTGACTGGCTGGCTGGCAGAGTGGCATCGAGAGCAACGTCCAAAAGTAAGAGAAAATCTTCTCAAATCCAACGACGGATTGCGAGAGATGATCTGATGGCCAGAAAAGCGAGCAAGGTGGAATGTTGAATGAAACAGAAAATGAAATCAAAAGTGGCTGACCACACCACATCTCCCGCCTGCGTGGAAGGGGTAGTGAGTTTACCCCTTCCGAATCCGTGACGTCAGCGGTGCCAGTCGTTGGAGGTGTGTCATGCGCCTGAGCCGTCGTCGCCGTCGCCGTCACCGGGCTTGCATGTATGTGTGCGTTCCAGTCCATTCTATGTTAGTTTCTAACTGGCCTAACTTTCTAATTCTCTACCCCACACTTGCGGTGTGTGGACTGGAATGTTCTTGGCATCCAGGACCACCCTTAATGCCTTTTGGTCCATTCCCTTGGTCCACTGCACGCACACTGGAACGCAGCAGGCGCAACACCCGGTTGCCAGGGTGGTTTTTGGGGGTTACAGATTATTAGCAAGGAGCCCCTTAAGTAGGCGACGGTGACGATGGTTTTTTCTGATGCCATTTCTCATGATTGCAAATCCAAAACCCTATGTTGAATGCTGGCGTGCATGGCGTACACGTGCACGGTGGCGCCTTGGTCCATTCACTGTCCGCACACGCTTCGCACACGCATACAACTTATGTTTCTCTCGTCTCGGGATTGGTTCCAGCTCCAACTTTGACTGATTTTATTCATTCAAAAATGTACATTTATGCTGTTCAATCGATGCTTGAAACGTTTAGCAACTTTAGCACACCACGGATGCAGCTTCCCTGATGTTGATGCTGCTGGTCGGTCGCGCACATTTCTCGCCCCAAACCAGGGCACTTTTGGTAAGGGATTTGTCAATGGGTTACTGCGCGTGCATGGCAATGTTGCCGTGTGTTGGTATACAATCGCTCATCACTATGGCGGCACAACTCACACCGAGAGCAGCGCGTGCGAACAAACGATGAGAGAGGGCTGTTTCAGAGAATATGGAGAGATTGCGCTGCTTGCTAGGAGGTACGGCAGTGGCCAAGGTGACCTTACGCTCTCTGCTGCTGCTGCTGATGTTGCTGTTGCTGGACAAATTTTCCTCGCACGGTTCGGGCCACGGACTGGGCTGACAAACCCCGGTGTACCGTCGACGGTGACACGCACTGCCAGTCGCGTGTTGTTTGTGGCGTACGCGTTTTCCTTCTCCTCCAGTGTGTTGTTTCGTGCGTTCGTTCATTCGTTGGGATCTTTTCTGATCTTCTCCACCCCAGCACATCGTGTGTTGTTGTTGTTGGGTGTCAACAGTATGTAGCGATAGCGAGCGAGTAATTCGGTTTGGCGTGTGTATTTATTGTGTTGTGGGTCGAGTGTTTCCGGTGGCCACCGAGAGCGCGGATGTCGTAATCGGAACGGTCTTCCAGGATCGACAGTCCCGTTCTTTGGACACTTTCGGTGCGGTTTTCTGTCGTGACCATCGTCGTCACTCCATGCTATCGCTCGTTACGTCAACGCGGCCGTACTGAGAGCTTGTGTCGATGGATGCCTGTGTCTTGGATAGAAGGGGGAGGGGGCATGTGGCATATCACTCGTACTGGACAGCATCCCCCCGCGATCATGATGATGATGATGATGATGATGATGACGGTGATGGTATGGTGGAAACACTACGCGATCACTTTCCATCGCGTGCCAGTCCCCACCCCCACATTGCGTTATGCGTGGCGCGGTGGCGCACGCGGTGAAGGGTGCCGCCGCCGTTTTCCGTTCAAACGTGTGCCTGTGTTTGTGTGTCTCAATTCATTTTCCGGCGAGACCGTGGCCAAAGTCCTTTCCTTCTTTCTTGTTGCATTATGCGATGCCTTTTATCGGGAGGGGCGGGGGAATCATATCTCTGGTTCTGCCGCACAAATGCCACGAAACAATCGGGGAGTCGATTGCACAATCACTCATCACCACCACCGCCTTCTTGCTCTTTCATTGTTGCAGCAGCAGCAGCAGCATCTAGTAGTCAGGTTTGGTTCCGAAAGTTCGTCGTCGTCGTCCTGCTGATCCCACCTACGTACGATCCAGTGCAAAAAGTGGGGTAGTTTTGTGTCTGTGACCGTGTGAGTGTAATTCGTGGGTTTTTTTGTTGTGTGAGCAGCGAGGAAAAAAACGCCATCCAGGGCCGGTTGCAAGCAAGGAAGAAGAAAAGCCCCAAGTCATCGCCAGCTCCTAGTACTTAGTACACCACGCCAACTGCGTCTACCGTCAACGACGAACGACCACAGACCCGGTGGTTCAGTGAAAGCCCAACAGAGAGAGAGAGAGAACGGGAACGAGAACGAGAGAGAGAGAGACAGAGCCATGGATCTGGTGAAACCATTCATGGGACTGCACGTGGACCGTGTCAGTAAAGAAGTAAGTATACGCGGATCTCAGTGTGCCACGCACTGTTCCGAGCATGACAGATGTCTAGTTGTCAGCACCGCTCCCCTTTTCCTCCCCCCTATAGCCTACTTGTTAGTGATGAGAAAAATCTTGCGTTTATTTTTGAGGGCAAGGACGATCCAGGTAGGCAGCAGGCGTAGTAGGCATGCCTGTAGGTGAAGAATAGTACAGCGGATGAACACCACCTCCAACGACTCCGTTGGTCACGGTGGTGAGAAAGTGAAATTCCGTTTTTCCTCACCAAATGTCATTCGGTGGGGGGGAAAACTGGAAAAAAAAATCGAAAAAAGAAAAACAAATCGCTCTGAGGAGGAGTTGATTAGACAAACTTCTACTTTTGGTAGCCCTTGGGTGCGTTAGGTTATGGGGAACATTCGTCCTGCCTCGCTGAACCCCCTCTTCCCGAGTAATTACGACTTCGGTAGTGAAAGGGCCCCGTGATGGTGCATACGTCACGCGCGTGGCGTCACTGACCTTGGGAGGTTTCACTGAAGGTCCTTGCAGGGAGGGCGTCTGTGTTGGTTCACGACTTTTGCTTCCTTTTGATTGGTATTTTTCGTCCTCTTCTTCAGAGACAAAAGGACGACGAACGATTACATCAGAAAGGTAGCTGCTGATGCGTTGGAAGAAACAATTGCCTCACCTGCGCTTGTCTGGAGAGCCACCTTGTGCTCCATTTCGGTACCCATTACGTCGGAGAATCGTGGGTTTAATCGTAATCTAATAATGGGATATTAGAGCCCCAAAAACACATCCAACGATCTGTCAGACGACGAAATTGGATTACATCATCCTGATGAATGTGTTTTTACGAGATTTTTTTCGGTGAAGCGAGCCTTTGAACCTGCCCGGAACAATGACCCTGAGCGACGTGCTGTATTCTCGGGTAAGATTCTTTCTGGAACAATCAAATATTCTGTTCAAACTGGTTTCAACGTGTAGATAGCTTGGGAAGCTGGTTCTTAGCGCCACAGTTACATCGTGGCAACAGCTTCAGGAGGTGCCGCGCCTAACCGTTCGGTGCAACTCGCAACCACTTGATAAGCTTGTGACCGCTTTGGGTCACATCGCAAGGTTCGCGTCTGAAAAGAGGCGCAAAATTTGTCCAACAGACGGTGCCTTTATCTCCTACTTTCTACCACACAGCCCCTCGGTTTCTCTCTCTCCTGTCCCCTTCGCTTGCTGTCTCCATCTCTGTCAATGAGGTTGACCTTCTGGTCCGATCGGAGGCAATTCGAATTTCGTACATCCCCTCTACTCCGCCCCAAAAACCGGCTTGAGGCGGATTTTAGCCTCTCGCAGCAGGGTAGCCGGCTCCATTGTTGCCTAATAAATTGTAAACGCGCCATGCTGCGCCTCTCGAGGTGGTGCCGGTGGGTGATCCGGAAAGTTACTTCGGAACAAGCAAAGAAATTTTGTATTTTTTATTTTGAAAACTTTTGTCTATCTTTCGAAACACTTGCTCTGTGTGACATTGACAAAGGTAATGTCATAGTCCACTAGTTCTCTGACCTGTGCACGCGAAGGACGACGCCGTTCGTTTGGATCCACGGAAGTGGGTCCGTTTCCGGAATGAAACTTTATCACGACAAAAGTTGGATGACGTGATGCCAGGGGGGTGAAGGGAGGGAGCCCCTTAATGAGAAGCTGCCGGAACCTGTTCTAGCGAGCCCCCTTCGCAGGCTGACCGGTAAACCGGCCGCCACCGACTACCTTCTGAAACTCGATGTCCTTGAGGAGAGGGTAGTAGTAGCAGTAGGCGCAGAAGCAGTAGTAGCAGCGCTGAACTGTTGCGAAGTGGGTGTGTATCGGTGTTGACGGTTCACTGTTGATCGTTCGCACTCGATCTGGCGACAATCGATTACGATTGCGTGAAGCGTGGATGAAAATGGAGTGCTAAATACATTTTAACCGATCACGAAACATGCGTGATCTATTGATGGTTGGTTTTACTTATGAAATTGCTTCTTATCACGCAGCTTTAATGATAAAAATGAACTAAATTAAGAGGCAATTAGAGTTGTTTAGACAAAGGTGGATATACTGTTGAGTTAGCTGTTCTCGATCAGATCATGAAACTCAAACTCGAAAGTAGTTCTGTGGGAGACCGGTCAAAGTCCACTGCTTCAGCAAATTTGGATTTTATTTTTGTTTTTTTTTTCTGCTGAGGGATTGAACCATGATCGTAGTGATAGAATTCGTAACCTGTCGCGTTGTCTTCTCGACCACACGCAAGCAAAAGGTGGTGGCTTCTGTAATGTTTTACCAAAAAACAACGTTAATTTTTTTTCGTTTTTTGCCAAGAAACCATCCAACTTTATTCTTTCAAATGAATTGCATATTAAACTATAACTTTCGAAGAATATTTAGTTCTATTTTGGGGAAGATTTTATTAAAAACTTCACCCATGGCATCAAATTTAGAAAGGCGTTTCTTCGAAAAGGTACTTTTTCCGGTGCCCATCATAGCTGCGTGATCGGTCATCAGAAAAATACAAATCGATACGCGTTTGAAAGATTATAAGTTTATCCATGTAGCCCTTGTCGAGTTTTTGTTGAATTTCCTATTTTTCGATTTTTGACAGATTTTTGAAGTTGAAAAAGTGATACTTTTTGTAATTTTGCCTAAAATCACGATTTTTAAAGATTTGTTTAAAAAAAGTATCAACAATTTTAATGAAATCTTGACGCTGATTGAATGATTGCTGATGGGCACCTATTAGCAAGTTGGCCCAAGTGAATGTCACTTAGAAATGAGCAAATAACTCACCTTTTCCCGGGACGTTTCTTCCGATTCACGTCACACGGTACATGGATTTCGTCATACTTGATCACAATGCAATGCTCACAATCAAAGATAAGTCGTAGCAATCCTTTGCGCCACATAAGTTTGTTGCCTAAGCACATTTTTTTGTTGTTGTTGTTGCAAATATTGTGGTGGTGCAGTCGGGCGCGACACTGGTGATTAATGACACCGAACCCCCCCGAGCCGATGAACGGAACTGGGTGAACGGCGGTGATGATGACGAGGCCACAGAATTGGCGTGATGATGCAGTTTTGCCATTCGCATATTCCGCGTGTGTGGAAGGGCTCGCCTACTGTGTGTGCTGCAACGTGTCACACAGCATGCACACACCACACGGCGACATCACGTTCGCGGTTCACGTTTCGCGGTTTTTCAATGCCATGGAGAACGTGCGTCAGATCGCGTTCGTCTGCGTTACTGGACGGTGACACCACCAGCCACCGGTTCGGACTTCCTATCTCTCCGACAACATTTCCGTTCTCCCCTTTCGAGTTTCGATGATTGACTTCCGGATGGACTGAGAGCCTCTGAGGGTGAATCGGCGATTGATCGGTTTTTGATTGTTTCGATTTACAATTAATATGATTCACTTTCTCTTCCGAGTGCTACTTATCTGTTAATTATTTTTTTGGAAAGTTGATATCGAAACGGAAAACAACGATAACGCGCCGTGTGTTATCAAGATAATTATTGGATTGCACTCCAGATTCATTAAGAACCATTCTAAATTCCCAGTGTTTTGAAAGTGATCCACAATGAGTGAGCAATAACTACGGCCAGTTGACACCATAGGCGTTGTGTGCTGGCCCGCAGCCGTTTACATTATGATTATAGAAGGCAAATAGGCCCAGCTACACAATGACGGTGTTGTTTCTGTTTTCTACTGGCTGCCCCTTCGTCTAGACAGCGGCACACATATTGATATAATTGATACCCACTGTGTAGGAATTGTCTGTTGTATTTTTCCACTTCCGTTATCAACTGTAAAGTTGTTTAAAAACTGTTTTTGCTAATATTGCGTTTAATGTTTTAAAATCAATTATTTTTAACTATTTCTTGCTCTATCTTATGTTTGCACTTTTTTATTAAATGCTGCATTAATATGAAAACCTATTTTTAAATGTTTTCTATCATTTCTATTCTATATGCTTTTGAACGAGTTTGTATCAATTTATTGCATTTATTGTAATACTGCTCACATTCTTCTTCATTTTTCTTTAATGCTCCTGCTTTCTATTAATTCCTCAATTTTTCTTATGTGGCTTACGCTTCACTGGTGTAAATCCCCATTAGAAGAATGCTCCTCAACTGAAAATGTATTGTTTCTTATTTGATCTTTTCATTATTACTCATTAGAACTCTATAATTTCTGGCGAAGAGATTGGGTGGTCCGTGAATAGGCAACAAAGGAAAAACTCACAAGCACAATGCTACGACAGATGTTTTGTGTGCCGTCCCGGATCTTAATGACGTTCGTCATCTCGTGACGCATTGACAGATAGCAGCAGCCAGCACCCACGCCCGATTATCGTTCTACGTCAAACGTCCATCCCTTCGAGATGGTAAACAACCAACGCGGTTGCACCCTGAACGGGATGACCACCAAAACATGAGGGGCACGGCTGTGTACAGCATTTATTTTATTTTTTTTTTCATTTTTCACTCCGTTTCCGTGGAATTTAGCTATTTTTAATCTCTGAAAACATCGATCGACAGACTCTGTGGTGCACTTGAATCGCTTCTCAACCGAGAGAGCGAGAGAAGGAGCAAGGAGGAAACGTAAGGAAGGAGTGCCTTTCCTTCGACTCCGTGCGCGCACTGATCATCAACGGCCAGTACCAGACACCGCGGTGTCTGTGTATGTGGGGGGCTCGTCTCTCGATTCGATTCAATGCATTTTGGCATCTTGGTTTCTGATGCTGCGCCATTGGCCCACACGAGATGCTACGCCGTCGGTAGGGTCGGTGGGTTTGGAATGCCGTTTGGCCGGTCACTTGACAGCCAACCGGGGCCAGCCACAAGTACCGCTAGGCCGGTTGGCGTGGGCGCATAGTACACGATCGTCTGATCGTCGGATCCGTTGGAATGCCAAAGGAGCAACAGCAGAGCGAGAGCGAGTACAGATTACCAGAATTTAAACAGCAAGCCCGTTTTCCAATCGCCTTTCCTTAGAGCAGAGTGCGCCTTATCTTTTGCATCGACGTGGTGACGCCTTGATTGGGGATTGGGATGCCCTTGTCTCAGTGTTCAGTCGCGGTGCGGACCCGTGTTTCGTCGAGTTGTTTCTGTGGCTGTTTTTAGATAGCCGCGACGCTCGCTCGAACTCATGCGACACGAACGGTCGATCGGTCGGTCATTTCCCCGTTGAACGCGGCCGTACGGTGTGTGGTTCAATGTTACATTTTGTCCCCTCCGTCCACCCGCTCGCTCGCTCGCTTTTCTGGTTTGTCCTTATCCGAAAACGCACAAATACAGTTGGATTAACGCGCGTGATCTACAGTCAGCTTCGAACAATAGAAGTCTTGTAGAGATTGTTAATCGAGTTTTACATTTCATCGAACGATTATTTCATCTTGCCTGAAATCCTGGCCGCCTGGCTGATCATCAAATGGAAATTCTAAACATCTCGACAAGTTCTGAATCATCTGGCGAGCGAATCGATAGCTAGACCGCATCCAGTTGCTTCTGCGTGCGAGGCACTGTACTGTCCCCTGCCGCAGCAATGGCGGAGCAATTCAATTCGCGCTCTCCTCATGTCCCACTCCTCCGCCCTGTCGGCTTGGCGGCAAAAGCCACTCGCATTTTGATATCGAACACACTGTGGCTAGCCCATTACCATTCTCCCCTCCACCGTTGCCAATGGCCGATCCGGCCCCAGCCCCAGCCTCGGCCACAGTCGTGTTGGTGAGTGTCTACTGTCGTCTACTGTCGCAAGACGAGACACGCACTTCTCGCTGTGCCGATTGCGCGCGTCTTTGGGCAGTATCCAGCCGGCGGTGCGTTCGTGCGGAAGCTTCTCGACTTGGCGTGGCGTGTGTTTCGTCGGTGCCCGGTGTGCCTGAGCTTAGTCCTTTTAACTCGCGCGCAGAGCGAAAGTGTAGACCGGTAGGTGTCCGATCTGTGTCGCGAAGGTTGATCGCAGCAGCCCTCGATTAGGAGTTCGGTGAACGACTTTTCGAGTAGCCTTAGTGTTTTTTTTTTATCGCGGACGAACGCGTCGTGGTCGAAAGAGTTTTGTAGAGTGTCTGATAAAAGTGTTAATTGAAGGATGCCGAGGATCTGAATTAGTGTTGGCGTGGCAAATATTAAGTGAAAGAAGCACCAACTTTTTATCGATGATCGACGCACGTGAAGCACACACAAATACACACAGGACGAGGCAGATGGTTCCAAAAAATGGCAAAAAAAGGCCAACTGTGACTTATAGAAAAGGACCCTTTTTCTAACAACCAACAGCCTCCTAAGTTTTACCATCTAAATGGAAACAAAATGGAGGAATGCTTGGCACGGGAACTCGCGGCCACTATTTATGATAAATTTTGCGTCCCCTTTCAATCTTTTTCGGGCCTCCTTCGGTGGCGACATGATGGTGACCGTGGCGAATTTCGACCGAATTTTAACGAGCAACTTGTTGTTGGCAGCTTCTTAATGGGAGCGTTTCTTTGCGAGCGAAATGAGTTTTCCTTTTAAATCCTCCGCACCATATGGTCGTTCTCCTTCCTAAACATTGTCCTTTCAGCCAGGGAGGAGGGCTCCCCCTGCCCTTCGACACCTGGCCCAACCCAAGATCATGTGACCGGCTATTTTCGGCCATCATTGGTCTCGCGGCATTCGTTCGTGACGACGCACCTTACACGATCAACGAGCGGCGCGATGATGTGTGATTAATGGCGGTCGCGCCATCCCGTTTTTTGTTTGTTTGTTTTTTTTGTTGTTGTGAATGTTATGTTTTTTTTCTCGTTTTGCTCAATTATTATTTCGTTCGTAGTTATAGAAGTAAGTAAGAAAAACGCTTGAAGCTACTTCTTAACCGGACTTTGAACGCTGGCTAAAGGTTATCCGTCCGACGTTGAACTCTCAGCACGTCCGCTGAGGACACGTCCTACGGCGGCCACACGTCACAGTGTCATTGAGCTTGCCCGTGGTTGATTGTGGTTTGTTTTGGGAACAAGAACTGTCTCTGACGCACGATTCCGATCATCGCTAGATCGACACAATGTACCAAAAACCACCACCCCCATAACCAGTGGGTGACAGTGATCGCGATGAGATGACGTGCAACATGAACATTGACATTGGTCGGCGGCACACTCACTATCGCATCGCAGCATTTACTCCCGAAGCGATCTACAACCGCTCTGCCCCGTTTGGTTCTGGTGCCACCGCTCTGCCGTGCTTCATCGGTTACGAACGAAAAAAAAACACCGCACCCTGCCGGGGGTCCTCTTCGCTGTCTCGATTCTAGCTTCTCCGTCACCAATGGCGCCCGATAAGCGTACCCCAACACAGACACACGCGTGTGCTGGTGTTGAGTTTTGGGAAAATGTTTTCCGATCACGCCTCGAACTCGCTGTGGTGGATCGTGGTAGCATTGAGACAGTTGCACGCTGCAAGAAGAGCAGAGAGAACACATAGTAAGCCAGGCGGTACTCTGACAACTCGTACTCGCTGCCAAATCGCAGTCGCCGTGTTCGATCGGATCGGTGATTCGTGTTTTGCGCAGTTACGCGTCGTATTTTCGGGCGATTCGTTCGAGGGATTTGAGGAGCACGGTTCGCCGATCTGATTGTATCGTTTTCACGTTTTCGCTACACGATAGCGCGTTGTTAGCACCTTTCGCCGGCGCACCACCTTGTGCAGTGTGTTCAGCTGGAGAACCGCGAGAACTTTGCAGTGTCTCTGTGTGTATGTGTGTATTTGCACGTGCTCTGGCGTGTATTTGTGTGCGTTTGTTTGTGATAAGGGGAGATCCCCCCCAAAAAAAACCCCTATGCTTGTTTACAGCCACTTGTGTCCCACTAGCACAGACCAACAAAGTCGAAGCAGGCCGAACCGCGCGTGAACGTCACCAGCAGTAAAAAGCCTTTAAAGTGTTTCGAAACCAAACGGCAATATAGTGTCCATCACATCGACACCGGGAAAATAGTGGCCACCGAAACCGGAAAAAAAACGGTCCTGAAAACCGTCAACGATGGGAGTCATCAAGGATAACTTTGGCAAGGTAATGGAGAGTAGCGCGCGCTAAGGAAAGGAGAAAAACACTCAGAATACCGCAACCCTCGGTTACCACATGTTAGAATTCCGCGTTAGTATATGCTCAGCTGCTTCAGCTGCTGCTGCTGCTGCTGCTTGTCGATAGCGTCCAACTTGCAATGACCTTCGCTAACCTTGGCAGCACGGTGAATGAAAAGACGGGGGAACGGTGGGTGGTGTACGAACACCGACAACGCGACCACACCAAATCCAAAGTGCACATCCAAGTGAGCGGCGCACATTTTCCTGCTCAATTTTCTCTCTCTCTCTCTCTCTCTCTCTCTCTCTCTCTCTTTATTTTCCTCTCTCTTAAAATTTAGTAAAAAAAAGTAAACAAAAAAAAAGTGATTCCAAAAGGATGTGTGTGCGGTAGACCACATCGGCACGAGGTTTTCTAGAAGTCTGTGACGGGCACTCGAGACACGAAACCATACTTTCTGGTAGCATCCTGTCGTTGCTTCAAATCTGGTGCCGATCCCGTGTCTGACGTACGCTCGGGCGACGCCTACTGACGCACATGCATGCATGGAGGCGCCTAGTGGATGGGGTACCGATGGAGGCGCCCAGAAAAAAAAACAGGGGAAGAAAGAAAACGGAGGAAAAGCATCCATGTCAGCCGAAACGTCTTCACGTCTTCGATCGCTCGCTCGCTCGCTCGCTCGTGTCTCTGTTCTGTTGTTTTGCACGGTTATGTTGTTTATTTCTGTCCTCGAGAGACACATACACCACACCATAGCACGATACGAGTGAAGAGAAGACATTGCTTGCGACGCGGATGAACTGCGTTTTGTGGTTGCGTTAGGAGGTGGTCCATTCGTGGTCACGCGCTGCGTTAATGGTGCGAAATTAGAGGCGATTCGATCTCGGTCGCCACTGATTGAGAGCTGCCAACGATATCTGGTATCATCGATGGGGTTTCCTCGTTTCCTTTGATTCGACCTAAGTGATGCTGAGTGCATCGATGGGGCTTCTTGCGTTTGGACATCTCCGCATTACACAAAGCTGGAAGTGGATTCAATAAACTCAAACAGCTGATGTACTTTCGTTGCTCAAAATGAGTAAACTTCCTTAAAAACTTGCTCCGCAACGTGACTTTTCGTGGAAGACAGTTGGTGGCATTATAACGGCAACAAACTTCCGGTACTGATTGTTCCGAACTCTGCGATGTTGGCCTCCCGATGCCATGCGAGACGAAGAGCGTAATTGATTTCTAATTATATCCCACCGCTTTAGCGCTGCAAAAGGCAGTTCCCCGAGGACGAGTCATGCCGGCTCGCTGTTGATTGTGATGCTGGTTCACAAGAGGAGGAGGAGGGAGAAGAAATAATGAAAATTGGTTTAACAGCATTGCATTCTGTCTGTCGATGTCGTGCTCTTGTCATTAGCTAAACGGTTCACTTACGAATTCCCTTCGTTTGATGACGTGCGGTCTCTATTTCCTATTTGATGGATGATTCATCGGGATGATTTTCTCATTCGCTTTTCTTAAGAATTTTTATTTAATTTATGTAAATGCTGAACAAATTTTATGGGGTCAAAAAAGTGTGATCAAAGAAGATGTCGATTAATCGATGAAAATATTAATCAACACATTTATAAAAGGCTTTTCTGTACCCTTTTCCTAAGTAGGAAAGTTTTTTGTGGAGTGTAATTTGTTTTTTCAATTATTTTAGTAAAACTATACTGAATACAACGTAACATCAACACGATCGATTATCTGTATTTGTTTAACGTTTTCACATTTCAAACAGTCCAGAAAATTATTTAAGATTTATAAGCTTGTTGATTGTAGCTGCAACTAGCTCGGACAAATTATCAGTCAAGTAAATAGAATTACTTGCATTCCTTTTTGTTTACTGTTTACAGCTGAATGCACAACAAATTCAACGTTGTTGACTCTTTCCTTACAATTTTCATGCCAATGTTATCTCTTACAATTTAATTCATGACCATTACTCTTGGAACTGTGACGAGTTACAGCAGCATAAAAACAGTCGCCCTGGATCGCGATAAGATTAGAGAATTATCTCTATGGAATATTTTCCAATCGTTTACGATGAGATTAAGGAGGGACTTCCGTATTTAATTTTTTTGTGAAATGCCAGAGATTTCATGAAAATTGTTGAAACTTTTTTTTAAACAAATCTGTAAAAATCGTGTTTTTAGGCAAAATGA
>NC_064878.1:13510000-13595000 GCF_943734665.1 Anopheles aquasalis | reverse complement strand
GAAACAGCTGTTTCGTTGCGTTTCGTAACTGCGTGAAGTGAAAACCTGCAATTGGCCTCGATCACCCTTTTCTCTCTAACAAATGTCCCCGTCTGATCATCGTGTTTCGCATTTAGTCGTTTTATTTTATAAGATTGGTATCCGGATTGGCACTGGGAAAGATTACAGGAAGCTCTGGCGTTGGAGTTAGTTGGTGATTCGTTCCGCTCCTTCACTCACAACAGACACTCTCACACAGGTTCTAACTCTGAAAGTGTAAATAGAGGAATTTCTTGAAATTTTAAATTCAATTATCTCACCATCATCATTAGCCTTCCATTGGTTCATTTACATTTATTGTTTCGTTTGCCATTTATTACTAATTCCGCTTTCTGTTCCCCTTCCTAACCTTCCTGTTCCTCTTATCGAATGGTTTGAGTTCTATTCCCTTGCCTGCATTCATCTAGCGGTTCCTAAAATAATGCATTTTGCATGCTGGCATTTTGCCGTTGGGTCCCTTGTACGATTGATTAACATTTCGTTCTTCTCCATCCACGATGGTTCCTGTCGGAACCGGACGCACAGGTACGGGCAGCAATGCGTGTTACGTCGAGCGAGTGGAAAACTGTGACCTATTCGATGGTCCCAAGAGTGGTCCCGGTATCAAACAGCACGTGCTGATCAACACCGAGTGGGGTGCGTTCGGGGACGATGGTGCACTGGACTTTGTGCGCACTGAGTACGATCGCGAGATCGATCAGCACAGCATCAACCCGGGACGACAGCTGTAAGTATACGCTGCTCCTACGATCACTGATCACAGGATCATACTAATCACGTGCACGTCCTTCATTGCAGCCAGGAGAAGATGATATCGGGCATGTACATGGGCGAACTGGCCCGTCTGGCGATCGTCAAGTTTACCAAGGCCGGTCTGCTGTTCGGTGGTGTCGGATCGGACATTCTCTTCAAGCGTGGCCAGTTCTTCACGAAGTACGTTTCGGAAATCGAATCGGACAAACCGGGCACCTACACGTACTGTCGCGATGTGCTGGATGAGCTCGGTCTGGAGCACGCGACCGATGAGGACTGCGCCAACGTGCGCTACATCTGCGAGTGCGTTTCGAGCCGGGCCGCGCATCTCGTGTCCGCTGGTATTGCGGCGTTGATTAACAAAATGGATGAACCGAGCGTAACGGTACGTAGACGCCGGCCAATCAGCGCGTGCCAGCAAGGACAAGCGCCAATTCATGCTCTCTGTCTGGTTTTAGGTCGGTGTTGACGGTTCGGTGTACCGTTTCCATCCCAAGTTCCACGATCTGATGGTACAGAAGATCCGGCAGTTCGTGAAACCTAGCATCTCCTTTGATCTGATGCTGTCGGAGGATGGTTCGGGTCGTGGTGCAGCCCTGGTGGCTGCCGTTGCCTGCCGTGAAGCACACTAACCAGCACCAGCGCTGTACACCTTTCCCCGTAGCCCGCGGTTCTAGGCGGCTCAGCGTGCGCCTCTTCTGCTACTATCGCCACTGCTGTTGCCAGTACATGTAGTAGTAGTAGTAGTAGTAGCAGCATAAGAAGAGGCTAAGGGTGTGAGAGAAACACGCCCCATAGACACTCACAGGAAGCCGAAACAGCAAATCACCTGGTACAAACAAGTGACAGAAGTGACCTCACAGCAGTAGTAGTAGTAGCCCCACGATGATGATGCGGGCATACCGGAAACAAAACCACACACCCACAGGACACAGACCACAAGCCACTCACATTCACACACCCTCACACACACAAATAAACACACTATCAGCTAGCGTATTGTAGTGATTTAGCGTACATCTATATACATATAATAACTAAACTAGGACAAATGTGTGTGTTGGAAGTGTGTTGTGCTGTCTGGAGGGACGATAAACTATTTCAAAACTGCAAGCGCCAACCCACCACCACCTTTCATCAACGCCGATGCCGTTTGTGTTGATCCCGGACCCACCAAGCCCTCCTCCTCCTTCTCCTGCTGTGAGTCACTGTGCACCAGTGAGGTGCACGAAGATTTTACACGGCAAATGGCAATGGCAGATGGAGTGTAGATTATGCGAGGCAACCAGCAAAACCTCACTCTCCCCGGTTTGCGCTGCGTACGCTTCCCATCCCATATCCTCGATCAGCAGGATCAGTGCACGGCCTGGCCGGTTTAAGGGCTAGCGAGGCGAGGCGAGGTGTGTTTGTTAGTGTTTTAGGTTGTATATTGTGTTTAATTAGTTACAATTATAGCAGTTGCTGTTTTATTTTACTATTATTTTGGGGGCAGGGATTGGCCAATAGGGAGCGAATGGGAGGTGTATGATTGCCAGAGTGGTGCGAATGAGTCGCGTGCGTGTGCGTTAAGAGTGTATGTGTGAAGAATGGAAGAAAAAGCTAAGAGCAGAAGGAAAGAGAAAGAAAATTTGAAAAAATAATAAATTTAACAACAAAAAAAAAGCCGAATGCGGGAAATGCGCGAAATGTAAGAAAATAGAAATTATTTTAAACAAAAGTGTTAAAGCAGCCGATGCAACAGCAGCCGAGCTGTATAGTGAACAGATAGTGCTGTTGAAAAAGAAGTAAATGATATAACACAACAAAAAACAGGAAGTGAAGCCATAGGTTTAGAAGGGTGAAGAGGTATGAAGAAGCATAAATCAAATATACTACGTGCTGATACGGCACTAGCCGGCCCGGCAGCCAGCAGCCCTCAGCATCCAGCTGCTCTCGTACAGAGAGCCGCGTGAAACGTGAAGGCATCTCAAGCTTCTGAAGTTTTACCCCGGGAATCTTTCTACCCCGGGAAGGCCACCGGTTTTTTTGGGGCTAGGGAATATGCTAGCCATCTCTACTTTCTGTTTCGAGACGTTGCGTTTGCACATTGTACATATCTCCGCTATCACGAGCACGCGCGCATTCACGGTTCCTACGCCATGTTTCATTTCAAACGACCATGATCGTGCGCGCGCGCGATCAGCCGGGAGGTGGACGGGGCATTGTTTTCGGAACTTTCAACACGTAATCCTGCGGGCTGATGCCGATGCTTCTGGCGGGCCCAAGGCGATCTAAAAAAAAATCTGTGACGAATGTTGTACTATTGGACTAAGTGGGGGTGGCTTTGGCGCTTGGGTGCCAACGAGCACTCCGCGAGCGTAAACCAACGAAGGAAGATCGAGGTGGACAGTGTGGAAAGAGGTTTAATGTTAATGTGAGAGCGAGCTGGTTTGTTGAGCGAAAGAATAGTCCGTTACAAGTCGTTGAAGTCGCGCGTTTGCTCTGCAACCATTAGCTCCCCCTCAGAAACACATACTTCGCTGAATTGAATTGGTAGAAAGATAATAAATATATGAAATATATTTAATTGGAAAGAAGAGCTTAATCTGTTTGCTAATTTGGATGTTTAAAGTTATAGAGGAACAATGGATTAATTGCCCCTTTGGAATGCGGCCGAAGTGATGCTATGAGCTTGTTTCGAGATGACTCGCAGTAAGTATGACACTGAACTGGATATCAAATTAATGTGAATGGATCTCCTCGATCGTTGCGGCTATTGGCGTCCCTAACTCGGTGTATCCTTTTTACCGTATCGCAAGCGCGGTATCCTTTTTTTATAAGTAGCCATGTCCTTTGATTGTCAAAAATCAAATCCAATATGGCGGCCACCGGGTATACTAAAAGCACTTAGCTCCGACCACACAAACACACGGCAAGGATACATTTCTCAGCTGATAGGTAGACCCCCACTGAGTCGGATTGTCGGAGTTTCGGACGGCGCGATAAAAGGTGCGGGCCCCAAGACTGCTCCCCCGAGGTGGGATCCACGCGGTCCTTGCTCCAGACGGACGGGACGGGCCTATCAATCAAGTGTTGTCGTCCTCAGCATCGCGGATACGGGCCAGATTGACGGTCGTTTCGCCGTGTGATATCGTCGAGTTCTGCATGGAACGACGGGCTCGCTAATCTTATCTGCAAATTGTCCCCCCTGACGTGCAAATCCCTCGTGTACGTGTGCATGTGAGTGCGTAAAGTGAATCTTGTTGTTTTCGCCAAGATAGTGCGCTTTATCGCGTTCGCTGTTGTTGAGGAGTTTGCTCCAGACATCAGCCAACCGGAATCGCGAAAAAAAAGGTTTATTTCCTTTGGGGCAGTTTTCAACAAGCGGTCGCACCAGCAGTTTGCTGCACCATCTGGAAGGGTGCACCAGGACACCATTGCATCGGAGAACGGAAAGAGGGGAGTTCTCCATAACAATAGGGCACACCGCACCTCCGGGCACCTACACATCTCCGCGCAAATTTGCATCGGAACGGAACGAAAGCGAAGGGCAACAAAATAATCACCCCCTCTTAGCAGCCCTTCCATACTCCAATCCTCCCACTGGCCTCGTCAAGGAGCTCGGTTTTGGTGTGTGTCGTGTATCGATCTATCCGGTAAGAGGACCCCCCCCCCCCCCCCCCCCCCACGCTGGATGGGAGGTCGGTGGATACATACATCCGTCGCCTACTAAGAAGCATCCTTGAGCGCCAACGAGGGCGAAGAAAACAAAGTCACCGTTGAACGTTCGAGAACACACATCCTGGCCTGCTACGACGAAGTGGAAGTGGCGGAAGCTGGAGACCGGGGATCGGGGAGCAGCAGCTAGAGGACAGCAGCAGCAGCAGCAGAAGGCGGTACGATGAATCCAAGGATCGTAATCATTGGGGCGGGTGCGGCCGGTGTGGCAGCCGCAACCCGGCTCATCGAGCGCGGCTACAAGAACGTGAAGCTGCTCGAGGCAGAAAATCGCATCGGCGGCCGGATCCATACCGTCCCATTCGGTGCCAACGTCGTTGACCTGGGCGCACAATGGTAAGTGGTCCCCCGGCGGAGAGAGTGCGGATGAAAAGAAAAGGATTTTATCCCTCCCACCTCCCACTCCGTGGGTTGCCCTGCTCCACGTTTGTTAATTTTGTCGCGTTCGCTTTTGCCAACCTGCTTCGCCCACCCGCGAGACGGGAGGAAGGTCGCTAAATAATCGATTAACTCCGAGTATAATTTATTTACTTTCCCATTTCCCACGCTGCCGGGCATGGACGCTTGGATGGATGGCACACAATACATGGCACACACATGGCACACAAAAGGTGCCACGGAGAGAAGGGTAATGTGTGCTACGAGCTCGGTTCCAAGTATAACGTGTTCGATTCGAACAGTGCCCGGTACGAGCGATTCGTCCTGACACGTTCCAACGGTGAACAGATACCGACGGAACAGAGCGAGAAGCTACTCGGCCTGATTTGGTCCATCCTGGAAACGCACAAGCACGAGCTAACAGCCTACCGTGGCTCACTGGGATCGTTTCTGGTGGGAAAATTTCGGTCCCTTCTCGAGACGCCCGAGTACGCGGACGTCAACAATGCGACCGCCTATCAGGTGCTGGAGTTTTTCCATAAATTCGAAAACTCTATCGAAGCATCGGACAGCTGGTTCGATACGTCCGGGCCCGGCTATCTCCACTACTGGGAGTGTGATGGTGATCTGTTGCTGAACTGGCGAGACAAGGGCTATCGGACGGTGCTCGAGATACTGATGGTAACCAGGGTGACCGGGATTCCCCAGCACATGGGAGTTTTGGAACTGAATTTCTCATCTTTTTCCGTTTTAGAAACGTCATCCGCTACCGATCGCCTCGGAAGCGATCAATCTGGAGGAGTATACGCACTTCAACAAAACGGTGGCCAACATTAACTGGACCGCCGGTCCGGACAGTCTCGTCAGCATACGGTGCACGGACAATAGTGTGTACGATGCGGATCACGTGATCTGTACTGTGTCGCTGGGTGTGCTGAAGGAACGCTATCAGACGCTCTTTACGCCCGATCTACCACCGATCAAGCGGAACGCTATCCAGGGTCTTTCGATTGGAACGGTCAATAAGCTGTTTTTGGAGTTTGAGAAACCCTTCTGGAGTCCGGGCTGGCAGGGACTGAGCCTGATTTGGGATGCGGCGGACTTGGAGGAGATCCGGAAGCATCGCGATAGCTGGATGGAGGATGTGTTTGGGTTTTACATCGTCGACTATCAACCGAACGTGCTGTGCGGTTGGATTTCGGGCAAGAACGCTCGCCGGATGGAGCGTGCCAGTGATGAGGAGGTACGCAATGCGTGTCTGTTTTTGCTGCGGAAGTTTATGAAGAACTGCACCATTCCGGAACCGGTACGGTTCCATCGTACGACCTGGTACTCGAATGTGAACTTCCGCGGTTCGTATACGTTCCGGTCGCTGACGACGGATCTGTTGAATACGTCCGCCTCGCATCTTGCCATTCCGCTGACCAACTCGTGCGGGATGCCGGTGGTGCAGTTTGCTGGTGAAGCGACGCATGATCACTATTACTCCACGGTACACGGTGCCGTTGAGACGGGATGGCGTGAGGCGAATCGATTGATCGATTTGTACGATAGGTAAGTACGACGGTAGGATTGGTTGGTTTTTTGTTTTGGCTTTTCTTTGGTTTTTTTGTCTATTGGCTATTGAAATGATTTACACGCATTTGGACGCAATGAAAGAAATGCAAATTCGTTTTTATACTTTTTTCTTCAAACTTATTGTTTTATAAAGGTTTTAATTTCTTTTGTTGTTACAATAAATTGAATAGCGAGCTTTTTTATTGTTATATTTAGTTTTTTCCACTCTTAAGGTTCTGTGTACTTTTTTATATCGTTGGTACCTTATTTATATTCATTTTCTTTTTACTGTTTGCATTTCTTTCAAATCCTATGGTGTTTTTTTGGTTGATTTTAAATTTTGAAATTAAAGTTTCCCGATTAAACCGTTGAATATGATTTGTTCGTTTGCTTCATGTTTTACTCTGTTCTTTTCTCCTTTTTTTCTTCTTTTCCTATTTCCTTTTTTTAGGAAAGCACATCTTTAAAGTCGTGATAGTGCTCCTTAAGAAGGACTGAAGCGTGCATAGTTTAAATGCTCTAACATTCGTGTTTTTGTTGTATTAGTTTCGTTTTTTATATTTAAATCGTACCAATCACCGGTGCAATAAATGTTTCACTATTTTCTGGGATAAATCAACCACCGTTTCCCACATTTGTTTGTATTTGTGTGATCGTTACGCTAGTTCCTACTGTTATGCTTCTTTTTTCCCAGACTTATACCACCCTTCAACCATGGTCCGAAGGCGTACGTCGATGTGCTCATCTTGGGCGCCGGGATCGCTGGCCTGGGTGCCGCTAAGCAGCTGCGTAATTCGGGCAAAAGTTTCGCCATCCTCGAAGCACAATCCATGCCCGGTGGGCGCATCAGTACGAAAACACTCCGGAAACATCACACGGGCAGCGGACCCAAGGGAGCGAACCAGTTCGTGGAAGCTGGTGCCCAGTGGTTGCACGGCCGGCAGAACGAGCTGCACGAGGTCGCCAAACGGAATGGGCTGCTCCGGGAGGAAACATCGGAGGAAGGCCTGGGTGAGTTCCTGCGGGACGATGGTTTCCGGATAGATGATCATCTGGCGAAACGGGTCGATTTCATTGTCGGCCAGATACTGGAGCAGTGCGAAGAGTTTGCCCAGCGACCGGCAACGGAAGGAGGTTCCAAAGAGAATTTGAAGGGAAGTTCGAAAGAGAAAGAAAAGGAAAAGAATGTCTCCACCACCTATCCGGCCTCGTTGGAGGTGTTTCTGAAGGAGCAGTTCCGGAAGCGCATCGAGAAGGATTTTACCGCGGAGCAGAAGGTGCTGGCCCAGCAGCTGCTCGATTGGCACTGTCGGTTTCAGATCATCGACAATTCCTGCCTGCACGTGTCGGACATTTCGGCCAAACTGTGGGGCAGCTATTCGTTCAATGGCGAAAGCTGCCAGGCGCACATTAACATGCGGTACGGCTTTCAGGCGCTCGTCAACTGTCTGGTCGAGGAGATCGGGCTGGAGAAGATCGTGTACAATAAGGCGATCTGTGAGATCCGTTGGTTAGATGGCCGGGGCAAGGTGCTGGTGAAGTGTACCGACGGGACCGTGTACTGCTGTCAACATTTGATCGTCACGTTTTCGCTGGGTGTACTGAAGGACACGATGGATCAATTGTTTCAGCCGAACTTGCCGGAAAGCTTTAGCCGATCGATCCGCAGCATTGGGTACGGTACGATCGATAAAATCTTCCTACAGTTCGAGGAAGCCTGGTGGGGTAAAGCGGAAGGCATTCAGCTGGTGTGGCGGGATGAGCTACGCAAGGATTCACACTGGACGCGCTTCATATCGGGGTTCGATGTGCTCAGCCCCGGGCCACCGAACACGCTGCTCGGCTGGATCGGTAGCTACGGTGCGCTCGAGATGGAAGCACTGAACGATGAGCAGATCGTGAGCGATTGTGTTTTCATTTTGGAGAAGTTTACCAAGAAAAAAGTACCTAAACCTGTCAATTACTACTGGTGAGTGAGGGAGAGTAGTGATTGCGTCTAGAAGCCTGATTTAAAGACAGTGATTCTTTTGTCTCATTACAGCACACGATGGAATTCAAATCGATACATCCGTGGCTCGTATAGCTACACTTCCGTTAACTGTGACCACGAGAAGAACTTTATGGCGAATATTACGGAGACGCTCATATGCAATCAGTATGATAAGCTGGGTGAAGAGTCGCGTAAAAAGGAACCCACGGTAGCTCCGGTCGCCGTGAGCCAGGCAACCACTTCCGGTAGTGTAACAAGCGCTAGCAGCAGCACTGGCAGTAGCAACAGCAGCAAAACTACGTCCACGATCACTGCAACCAGTAAGAAGGCTGCGACTACGACGGCGACTACCACGACTACGACTGCTACAGTAAGCAGTACCCAAGGTGTTGCCAAGACGACGACGGCGACGACGACGGCAACGACGACTGCGACGACATCGTCGACAAAACCATCTACGGTGTCTACCTCCAGCACAGGGAGTAGCAAACCGAAAACGGCCAGCGTAGCTGGAACCACTGGCAATCAGACTGGCGTACGTAGCAGTGCCACGATTCACTTTGCCGGTGAAGCGTGCCACGCCAAGTACTTCTCCACCGTGCACGGAGCATATCTTTCCGGCATGGAGCAAGCAAAGAAGGTGCTCGAGCTGCAGTAGCAGCCGCAACCACTAGAACGTGATAGTAACTGGGAGGGGGGGGGGGGGGGGGGGAGAAGGGGAAATTAGCACCAATTTAGTAACGCACGCTGTAACATGCAACAAAACTTCACCGTAGTGTACCGTAAAGCAATCCCTCAAACACACACAACTCCCGAACACAACCGGGAACAAGGCTGGCAGGGTTTAAAAGTTAAACATTTAAGCATCTAGAGACAAACAAATGGAAACGACAACCAATTAGGAGAAGCGCCGCATGGCACAATCTATTTACTATTTTATCTTCCTTGCCGTAGGAAATTGAAGAAAAACAATTCTATAGGAGGAAACTGTTGTTATACAACTCGCAACTCAACTCAGCCCCTCAGCGTGGCCGGCGTGGGATTTATGTAGCTTCCTTCCATCCGCATCATCGGTTCCAGTGGTATCCTGCGCATTTATCTTCTTCCCAGCGTGCGAAGCCGAGAGTATAGATTAAAAGTTATATTTACACTGCGTTGTTCACGTTTGTTCCCTTTCTCTTCCTCCGTTCCTCATTCAATACGAGGAAACGTTAGTTCCTTTTTGCCCTATCTATCTTAAGTAGCGAAGCTTTAAACGGTGGCCAGCAACAGAGCCTGTAGGTAAGCGATGCATTAAGCTAAATCAAAATGAAGGAAGTGCGAGAGGAATGGGGCAGCAAATACCAATCAAATTGCGCAAGTAGCATATTTTGATCGATCGAGGTCGAGTAGGACCATAGTGTGTAGTGCGTGGCGTATAGTGCAGTGAGGTTTGCAGGTAAGAAACCGAACAGAATTGAATCTAATGCCAATCCCAGCAGTGATAAGACGGTATAGGGGAAGGTAGAAGAGAGTGGTGAAAGTGTGTGAAATGTATTTTTTCCCGTATTTTTATTAGTGTGGAATCTTTAATTAGAGTCGATTTTCTCGAATACATCAACAGTGAAATGAAACGGCCGGCTCGGGTTGCTTCTCCTTTTTTTTTACTTGAACGAAATGGATTCTGGCGATCTGCTTAGAAAAATCCGATTGCTGAGAAAAATCGCTACCCTTTGAGCCGTTGGGTTCGAAATCATGCTTTCTTCCCGGATGTTGTATGCTTCGTTCCGTTGCATAAAAGCTGCATGCGACTAGCATAAAAGGTATTGTATGAATCTCCTTCTTATGACTTCTATGCAATGGCAATGGAGGTCATGCACAAAATTAAAAAAAAACAATAATTAATTAATTATTTTTCCTTTAATAATTATTACAGGATGGGACATCGCTTGGACAACAATCTAGAGGGCTAGGTTCCAAAGTAGCAAGACAACCGAGAGAAGTATAACTTTTCGGAAAACACTGTAAAGGTAAGCGCTCATTGTACTGCACCAAAGATCGTCCGAAACATCTTCCCAATCGCTCAATGCCCGTAATGTTAAAGTATCTGCCTTTCATTCACACTTCTCCCGACACCAACACCAAGGTAGACACGTGCGTTTTCTACCTCCATTTACACTCCCCGGCTCTCCAGCCACCACCTTGGGCATCGGTATTTCCACCACGATCGCCACATGATCGTCGTCGTCGTCGTCGTCGTTTTCGCCTTCTTCGTGCCCGATTCGTTCCGAAGTGAAATGCGAGTGAAGGAAACGGAACGCGTGATCGTGCGGTGGCGAGCGAGCGAGCTAGAGCATGACCGCTGGCACCCTTCCTAAACCTGACGGCGATCGCGATCGTGGAGCTACGCGGAGTTTGCAGGTGATCGCGCAGGTGAAAGGATCAAAGACAGCAGCAGCATCAGTGGCCAGCAGCAGCGAGACAGACAGACAGTTTAGTGACAGGCAACACACGCAGCAGCAGCACCAGCAGCACCAGCAGAGGCATCAACAGGTTGCCATCGTGTCCGCGTTTTGCAACGTTTCTCGTTGTTCGTGCGTGGTGTCGGTGGACCGTCTGCATATCCTTTTCGGCATGCAAGGGTCATCTCGCGGCAGAAAGTGCATCTTTGATTGAAACCAACGGTAAATGTGCATGTGTAGTGTTAAGAATGGTTGAGGGAAGTGATCGATGCACCGCACTGGAGCGAGGATCGATGTTATGGTAGCCGGTGCAACGATAAGATTGGCTGCTTGTTCATGTGTTTGTGTATTTTGACATTTAAAAGGACTTTAATCATTCGCAAGGATCACTGAAAAGACTTTTGGAATGCGAGAATTGAAAAGTGAATCGCTGAACGGTTTATGATCATCACTTTCAGTCCTATCGTCGTCGTAACAATTGACTTTTTACCCAGGGGATTATCGTTTTTCTACCCGAAAAACGAACCAAAACTACCCCACAAAGTCCCATAAATAGTAGATTAAATCCTCGAAACGATCTTCCTTAGAGTTGACGATCATCGTATCGATATCTCAACGGATGCACGATGCTCTGTGGAAGGCTAACGTGGATGTGATCCGGTGTTCCCACAGACCACAACCGAAAGCGTCGCGCAAGATGGAGACTAATTGGGTTATTTTAATTTTATTATCAACAAGAAAAAAAAAACAACAAACCTTCCCGTGTGCCCGTGCGTGTCTCGCCGTGTGTTGGACCATCTTTTCGGGAACGGAATTGAAAACTGGAGTGGAGCTTAGCGGGAGTTGCATTGGAAAACGAAATTCAACCAAACTCTTCAGCTTACCAGCTCGCCACCCCGTCAGCCAGCCAGAAAACCAGTTAAAGATTAATCCAACTCCAGCAGGGCAGTCCCCGGGGGAGTCCCAAAAGCTCCTCAGCCACACCCAGGGAAACAGGCGAGTGTGGCAGCAAGTCAAATAAACCATTATCTGGTCCCGCAGCGGTTTAACGTGTTGCGTGTTTCGACGGATGAAGACGGTACCACCTCGCCGCCGCTGCCGTTGCGTGCCTGTGTCGATCGCATTTCTTCGGCGTTCCTGCCGAGCGGTTCGGGATACGATACTTTCTTCGATCGGTGGTGTCCACCGGTGCAAGAAGAACATAAAATACTGATACAGAAATAATCAATTAGCCAACGGCAGTGAAGAAGAATAGGCAGAGACGAGAAGATCGTTGCTTGTCACCGAGGATGGTACGAGGGATTTCCAAAGCATTCGACCACCTCTTCGGCCATTCGAAGGGATGCGATCGTAAAACATAATTGCTCCCGTTCGAAAGAGGATGTGTAACTCTGCTTTTGGGATTCCTCACGAACGGTCCCGAAACAGGCCCTGGGACAGGTACCTGAAGCAAGGTCGCATGGCAGACCCTCGGTGATTGATTCAAGAAGTGCCCAATTTTTTCCCGGATTCCATGTTGATGTTTTCGATATACATTCGACAGGAAGTGAGCGCGCGCGGATCTATTGTGCGCCAAATCATGCCGCAAAACTGTCCGGTCCCGTGGCCATCTCTCTCTCTGTGGTGGAACTCATGTAAAACATGTTCCTTCAGCCACCCCTGGGGATGTTCATCATTGTGCGATTGAAGATCATCGATCGGTTAGGGTTAATGCTCGACGACTCGAGGGTGTTTAGATATTCCGATCGGATAGTCGCTGACAAGCGCTGCCATTGCCTATGGCTTTTAGTCTTTTTTTTTTGTGTGCTTTGTTGCTTTTATCGATTCCATTTGCGTCCGATAGCACCCTTGCATGCGCACGTCCGCACTATCGTGTCCACCATTGGCCATTTCTTCCCGTTTTAGCTCGCGGTGTTGATTCTCGCGCGACTCGCGCCCGTTACCTTAGGCGTTTACTTTCCGTTTTCGATTTCTTTGGCCCGTAAGGGCAACCGCCGAGAGGCCCGACTTAAGCTTCCCCCCCGCTCTGGGGATAATCGTAAAGCAGCAGTACGAAAGCAGCCAAAGAAGCCGGGGCGAATGGAAGAAAGGCAAAAGGCCGCGGAGAAAGAGAATGCCCACGCGGTCCCGACGTACGGCGGGAAAGAGAATCGGTCCTTCGGGCCGTCCCATACGTGTTACGGCTCCCTGGTCAGTCACGTTGACCGGGGATGTGTGGAGGACGCGACGCGACGCGACACGGGGATGGAAGGAATCGAAGTCGAACAGGTCGAACGGTCGAGGGCTGATAGGAACGGGCGGTGTTTGGACGAAGAAGAAAAGAAATCGATACATTCCGATCCGACCGATCCAAACCAAACGTCACTTTCTAAACGGAGCGCGAAACAGCAGCGCGCTTTTTGGGGGGCTTGGGTGCCGTACGGACGACCGCGGCGATGAGATGTGTCCTCCTCTCGTCTCCGCAGTAGTAGCAGCGTGTGCGTAGAAATAGCGACAAACATGGACAACATCAACAACATATCGGGAGGCACTAGAAGCACCGGAAGGAAGGATTAACACGAAAGTCCAAAACACGCACCTCGAGAGAGGGTGCGCGTGTTGTGTAGGTGTTGAACGAACGGCGGACACATCATAGTGGAGCAGCAGCAGCAGCAGCAGGAGCAGTCGTTTGGCGGCTTCTGGGGTTCTTTCGTGACCGTAAACATGGGACCCACGGCAGCCGTAGAGAGGAAGCAAAGTGTCAAACCTCCTGCCGCCTTCTTCTGGAGCTACTGCAGTTTGGTTGGTTTTATCAGGCAAAAGCAGCAGTAGGCGTTGAGAAGGTGTCGTTATATGTTGGGACAACTTCTTTTAGATGCTTTGCGCTCCTCTCATTAAGCCGCCACTTTCTCGATATGGGGCACATGGTCGCAGTAGGCGACGACGAGATGATCCGCATCATATTAAGCGCTTCTCACACCCTTTCTGGATAAGGGCCAAATGATATTCGATCATTTTTTTATTGTGATTCAAAGGATATAATTTCGGGAATTGAACTTGTGTTGCTGAGCTTTCGATTTGGGCGCGCTACTCCTTGAGCTACTTACATTGGCAGTTAATCGTTCGCTCGTAGGCAGTATTGAAGCATTACGAGACACCAACGAACAGGAAGGCAACCCCGTAGGGACGTTACCTAAAGCTAATCCCTTTTTTTTTTATTGTGGCTCTGCTGACCACTGGTTTTCCAATTTTTGCTTACACGCCTGTCAGCAGCCGACTGTCCGGGGGATTCCGGTTTTGCACCCCAATTTTCCTCCCCATTTGTGATGCAATTTGAACGCATCAACCTCGATCCGGCGGCCGGATCGAGGAAATGAAAAGTATAATTCGTTTTCGTCTCGCGATCCGATTATTACCCACTGCAGCAATCGGACGGACGGACGGACGGATGGACGAGTGATCAGTCTGAAAAGAGGAATTTTAGATAACTTTTTCACTTTCCTTCATCAACGGCATTGTCTGGTATTTTCGTTAATCCGCCCGGCAGAACCAAAAGCCCACCCAAAACCGGTGAGAGGGGGTGGGGGGATCGATGCTTCCCTCCCCGATGGGGACACGTTTCCTTTCGATCTCGTTTCCAAAACAAACCACCCGACGTTGCGTAATGCAATTTAAAAGTTGGGGAGATTTTTTTTTTTTAATTTTCTGCTTCTCCAATCGATGAGCGAACCGGAATGGTAAGGAAATTAAAGTTTGTGTATCTCCTGTGCGCCCTGTCCCGGTGTGCAGTTTGCGTTGCACGCACGCGTGGTTCCCGGATCCTTTACAAAACCGACGCATTATTGTGTGTTTCTCGCACATTATCAGCCCAGCCTGCCAGCCCTCGCATCGTGTAGGTTGTGAAAGTGGGCGCTCTGCGATCGATCCTTGCATCAGCTTGCATCGAGGAGACGATTGATGAAGCAATAAAGTTTTGAACATCGAAATGCATTAATGCGCCCTTCAAATCTCGATTGGACGGGGTGGTTTCGAGAGAAGGGTGCATAAATGCATAAAACGGTCAGCTGATTAGGCAGCCATATACGTAGCCGCTTTGTTTGTTCGCTTAGAGAGTGAAATGCTTTCCAAAACATCCAACGATGGGAGGTGATTAACGGCTACAGGAATCAATAAAACGAATTCTCCCCACAAAAAAGGGGAGCTTAGGGCCCGGCGATTCAAAATGATAACTTCTACTGTGGCGTTGTCGATCGTAGACATTATTAAATCGTACCCTGCATCATCATCTGTATATAATTTCAATGTCTCATTATTTTCATCCTTTTCCTTTTCTTCTCACTTCCTCCTCATAACAGGCAAAACAATAATTTTCAACGCGATCGAGCATCCGCCAAAAAGTGACGACGACGAAGAAGAGAGCGAACAAAAAACAACACACAACGTGCGCTCGACTCACCCGCAAAACAATAAACAACGATCGTGCAGATAGAAAAAGAAGAAGGAAAGAGCGAAGACGAGACGCACAAGAACCCTCCTCCAAAACAACAATCACCGATCATCATCAAAACAGTAATAATAATCGCAGATAATGGTTGCATAATTTTAGCATTAAATCCGACGCCACAACGATCTCGCGGCCGTGCGCACGCAACCATCCCCATTTCGGTGATCGAGAAGGGAACGCGATACGCGGGAGTGTGAAGCGCGAGACACGCAGCAGCGTGGAGGAGGCACATTATTTCCCCGGCCAGAGGGCGTATGCTGTGCGTGGTACTGTGCGCAAATCCGTGGTGTTTGATGGTTAGTTGAATCCTGGCGGCCAGGGCACTGACGCAGTGACGCAGTGGGGCAGCAATTTGGCTGGTGGTTGGTGACGTGGTGTGGCGGCATCAAAGTGTGTTACTGTCCCCAAGAGTGTATTGTCCCATTATCGTCCTGAAACTGGCCCTTCGTGGAGTGTTCATTTCCGGGAGTGTATAGCAACGCACGGTTTACAGTGAAGTGATGCTAAAGCAGCAAGTTCGACGACGCACACCGGTAGTGATTTAGTAGAAACAGAGTGCAGATCGCAGAAGACGATTGATATTGGTGACGTAGGTGTGCAACAGCCAACAACTAACAACTTTGCGCGATTCTAGCGACCTAGTGTGTGAAGCAACCACCCCGCAGAAGGGCAGAGTGTATTGAATTTCGAACCACGCAGCACGTAGCGTAGCGATGGAGAACGAATCCTGCTACGGTGGAGGCGACATCGCCGGTGCCATCTTTGGTACGCTCGTCGCCGTCGTCCTGATGGGTGTGCTGCTCTGGTGGCTGTACAGGAAGAATTACATCTTCAAGCGGAAAGGTAAGAGTGCTTTGATTGATAGACGACGATGCGAGACATGCGCGTTCCGGTGCTCGTAGATCATTCGCGTTTTGACACTCCAATTATAGCATTATGAAATAGCAATTTGTCTCGATGGGCTAGCAAATCCGGGGGCTGGCTGGTCAGTCGGAAGTCGCCTTGTGCGACTGGGCGAGTCCGCTTTGCATACTCGCTCACCGTTGGGTGCTGTTGTGCACTAGTTTCACGCGAAAGTTTCCAGCGTTCCGGTTGGTAGGTGATTGGGTCAAACGCTGCACTGCGTAGCCTAAGCAAAGGGGGGGGGGGGGGGCCACGCGGTGCAAATGCAAAAAAATTGGCAAGGAAGTTACACATCGCGGCTGCCGGACGCCACTGCGTACACGCGGGCTCTTCGTTTGCTTTCGACGTCGTCTTGGACATCGTCGTCGTCAAGTGTCACTCAAGTCGCGCTGGCCGGCGAGTCGCGGGGATCGATTGTGCAACGCATCGATGGATACCATCGAATGCCGTCACGCTCTGCCACTGCCGCGAGGTGAGCGATTCAACTTTCTATCGCCTTACGGCGGCTACCACCGGTTGGAGATATAATTAACCTCGCACCGTGTCTCGCGAGAACTACTGCAACTGATCTTTTCCTCATTCTTCAATTGGGCGCTTTCGCGATCGATCGCGGCTGATCGCGCGTGGCAGTTGCGTGCAGCCGTTACCGTGCCTCAGCTGTCGGTGAAATCAGTGTAAGCACCGGGTAATGGTCGCTCACGATCATTTACATATGAATCACAATGTTTATTGATGCAAATTGCCTGCACATACGACACCATGACATGTCGGTATGCGGGCAAACGGGTGGGCTCTCTCGCTCTCTCTGGTGGTGGGTAGTGTGTGGGGTGACCGGTGTCTCTAAACGAAGCGATTAATGAGGAAGTTACATGCGGTGACTTACGGAGACTTGGTTGGGTTGTATGGGGGTTAAGCGTATGTCATAACAGAGCGATCGTAGGCTAACGGTCGCTGGGGATACTTCGGGAGAGGCAAAGTTACAATCCTAATTCAATTTGCTTAATTGTATTCGAATCTTTGCAGCAAGGTTTTCATGAACTTCTCCATCTTAAGGGGGCCTTCGGTATTTTCGGTGGAAAAAAGACCCGTTTTTGACGATTTTTTGTGACGTTAACATTTAACTTTATTTTTTTCAATTAAATGGCATATTAATTTACAGCTTTTGAAGAATACTTGGTATTATTTTGAGCAACATTAATTGAAAAATTAATCCGTGGCATCAAATTTTGGTAGGAATGTTGTCGCAAAGGTACTTTTTACGGTGCCCATCGTAGTGACATGACGGGTCATCAGAGAAATACAAATCGATACTCGTTAGAAAGATTATAAGTTTCACCAGGTAGTCCAAAGCTTTTACACAATTCTCTTGAAAGGATCGGCTGTCAGGGAAGAATGTTCAAAATATGTGTCACAAAAAAAGCTGCAGAAGCAGCTGCAGAAATAAATAACTGATTTTGAAAATTCTCGTCAACTACCATGCGATTTACATTCATAGATGAAGTTCAACAAAAGTTACTGAACTTCAATTGCCAAGAAATTAATATTGATCTCATGTGAAAGAATTGTTATGTGATGATCATTGCATTTGCTTCTTTATTTGTTTCTAAAACCACTCTGAGTGTCACTGAAATAGTGCAAGTGTCTTAGCTGGTAACCAAAACATTAAGAGCCCATAAAACCAGATGGATCGATTGCAATGCAACGTAATGATGCTCAGCACGTCCATCAATCGACGCTTCGTAAACACACTTCATCATTAACATCTCCATTCGCATTCCGATTAAAACAAATCACACCCCACAGAAAACAACGACGCCCGATGTAATGAGGCGTCGGTACACGGATCATGACAAGCCGCCGATGAGATCACTCCCGCAACGGCTCCCCATCCGCTTAGCGTGGTCTGTCTGTCTGTCTGTCTATTTCCTGCCAAACACACACTGAAAATGAAATGGTTCTGTACCGGAACCCGACCAGCACACAACACTCCGCGCACGCACTCCATTCATTTCCCATCGTCTACGAGCGATCGTTACCTACTCCACGCGCGCGCCAATCGCCGTCCCGGAAGATCGTCGCAGCGATCGCAGCAACGCATGCCGGCCGCCCAGCCGAGGAAAGCGGTGCAAAACACATCCTAGACATGGTGGGCCCATGGATTACATGTGGCGTAGCGATGTTTAATTCCAAACAGCTCCCGCGCACTCGATCGAATCGTGACGTATGATTAGCCGCCACGATCGAGGGAGCCTAAGCTGGGTGGAAGCGGAATTGAAGTCGTACGTCCGCTGATACTGTTCCTGGTAGGCGGTAACGAGGTCTTGCCAATTCCAGCGAACGAGTGTCCGATGTCCGGGGAATGTCAACTCCAGAGGGCATGTCATTTGTTTGTAAACAAGGGTGGCTGGACATGTTTCCAGTGCGCACCTAAGGAAGCTGACAGAGATGAGATGAGATGCGGCGACGATCATTACACTTGCTACCTGGGGATCGACCGGGGAGAAGGATCTAGTGGGATTAAGCTCTACTTCGCTTCTCCGGCCACTTGATCGATGTGATCTCTTGGACAAGTGGCGGGCGAGTCAAATGCGGTGTACCACCCATGGTGTTCGAATGGTGAAGCAGCGAAACCGGAGGAACTTTCACCTTCTCCAACTGGAAATGGATTTGTTGGGCCCCTTAAGCCGGTCACAGTGCCACAGAGAGAGAGAGAGATCGGAGGAGATGTGGAATGTGTGCGCTTTCGCACATCGGGGTGACATCGATGGTGACACCTAAGGTAACGGTCATTGATAGCCATCAGAAGCAGTCGTTGTAAAGCGTACGCAAGCGGTCCGGCCCGGCCCTCAGCAGCACTTGACGCCTTCACGAAGTTGCTGTCGCAGGTGCACAAGTGCGCGGCGTTGTCTATCGCACTTATATCGCTATCGCTTGTCGATCCCGGTCTCCAGATTACCCTCCAGATTCCGGGCTGGCCAATGCGCAAAAAAAATAAAGCTGCTGCTGCTGCCGCTGACTGGCTGGCTGGCTGTTTCGGGATTTGCCCCGCGGTTGTGGTCATCGAGTGTTGGCGCGATCGCTTTTACGATCGCCTGAGGGGCTCTTTTCGGGGTGGAATTTATATTGCTCACCGCACCGCTCGCACACTCCCTGCGAGGATCACCGACTCAGACGATCTCGACGCTTTTTGATCGTAATCTTCATCAGCATGCCGCCCCGGAGCGCCCGGGGAGGCGAGAGTTCGAAGTTCGAGATTGAGCTGTGCCACCGTTGCCGTCGCTCCGTTTCGGCGCTGCTGCTCTCACCGCGCTTCTGGGGACAGCTCTTCCCCGGAGAGCGAGAGAGAAAGAGGAGGACGCTTCGCAACAAAAAAAAAAACCTTCCGTAGCGTGTGACTATATTGTTGTAGTTTATTTTTTCTGCAACCGGAAAAACAAGTTCCCCGCTACACAAGATGCGCACCCCCCCGCGGTGGGGGGCGCAGCAGCAACTCCGAGAACTCGTTTCGGGCGCACCTTCTGGACGACCGTGCACCCCGCAAGATCCGTGAGTTCGGTTCGCCAGTTATTGATACGGTTTCACGGTCTAATGTCGCTGGCGCGATAACGTGAACTAGGCGCGCGCGTCTCATTATGCGAGTTTATGCAAATTTCCGCCACGCTAGCGCAACGTCCCGGGAACCGAGCTATCTCGCTACAGCTAGAAGCCCTTCTTCTTCTTCTTCTTCTTCTTTTCGTGAGCAAAAGCAGTTCGTGTTATTCGTCTGTAGATTCCTGACCGGATAGAATCCGGGCGGACCGCAAAAGCAATTAGCTTTGCGCACGTCTCGGCCACGACACTCTTGGGACACTTCTTCTCCTCTCCTGCTTCGTTCTTGGTGTCAGATCGTAGAACCGCGTTCTTCGTGGAACGGTTTTGTCCGCGAGGTGCGTCCGCAACTTCCGGTCACCCGAGGTGTTCCGGTGTTTCGCCTTTACTTTGCACACGAGCAACGAGCAAGTTGGAGAACCGCAGCAAAGCACCTGGATTCCAAGTTGAGAGTTCGCGGAATTCCACGGTTTCGACTTGAAGCGTCAAATTCCGTGATGGGATAATTTGATCACAACCCTTTTCTGTGGGATGCTGTGGCGCACCGCTGGACGCCATTCAAGTCCATTCCATGAATAATAGTCCACTCCAGTCCAGTATCACTTGCCAACTTGGCACTGTCGCCCTCTCGTGTCCTCGTACTACTACTCCAGTCGAAGAAGAATCGTGGATCAAGTGGATCACCACGGCATCAAGTGCTCAACAACAACCCAACAAAACGGATAAACATTCCAACCCTTGAATTACCCTGTCGGGACTGTTGCCCCACCCGAAAAGCGGAGCTACGGTTTAAGGCAGATCGTGCAGATCTTGTCTTGTGGGCCCCGTTGGTCAGATGCGTCCCGAGATGGTGATGGTGGACGCAGCGACACAAAGTGGATGATTTTATATCACTTTTCAAATGTGTGTTCCCCCCCAACGGCCTGGAGCGCTGGAACTTGCCAACAAACCGAACGAACCGAACGAACGAACCGAAGTCCGAGTGGACCGCCGAAAAACAGGTTTCTGTCCCGTCGTGTGCGCAGAGCGATGCCGATGAGTTTCACCTTCCTTCCGTGAGGTTGGCAAACCTGGGGCGCTGAGCGCGTAAAAGAATTTTTATCATTAACCTCGCCCCGCTATTTCCCTACCTCCCGCGCGCGTCTTCTGGTGTAGGAGCTGCTTGGTTGTGGTGGACTCTCTCGTAGCTCTCGCTGATTGCGGTGTGTGTCCCAAGTTTGTCCATCTCCTTCAGCTCTCCTTCCAAGTGGTCATCTAGGAATTCGTCGTGAAAGCTCGTGCTGGGGTGACTTGTATCATCCACCGTTACGTCGGAATACACCTGAATCCTCCGGACGCGACGCGGTCTTTAGTGGCCACGGTAGAACCGTTGGCGAGTTTGGCGTCCGCACAACTTGGAATCCAGAATACGGAAAAGACAGCTCATGTCAAATTGAACTCTAAACAGAGTCCCTCACACTTTGGCTTCGGGGTCCATTCAGGCGATTCGATTCGGACTTGTTCGCTGGTCATTCAATTTCAAGTTGGATAATCTGTTGGAACCCCTTCTTCCGTCTTCTCGTACTCCTTTTCTGACACTCAGTTGATGGCCCTTGAATCGGGGGGGTAGGCTAATAGTCAATGCCCAGTCCCACTGTCCGTCTATGCGTTCTTTCGAGTCGAGTTCTGGCACAAAATTCATTCCCCGGACCTCAGGAATCGCTCTCGCTCGACCTGCGCACGATGTCTTCATCTCTCGTTCGCCTCCAGGAAGGAGAGAGAGAGTTTGCGGGGGAGTTTTATAGCGGAAGAAATTAAATGCTCCAATGAATTGCGTCTTCCAAAAATGGATTTAAATGGATGGCGATCTGTGGGGCGACCAGGGAGGGCTTTTGACGTCCCCACACGCGTGTGCAAGGCGCGCGCGCGCGCGCGAGTATTGACAGCAGCTCATTGAGGTGAAAGTCCTCCAGCATTCGTTTTAATGGCCAGGCGCGTGGCTCATGATTAAGTGCGGCCAGCATATGACTTCTTTGTGAGTCCATCAAACGGTGGATGGGTTAAAATCATTAGCTTGCGCGAGTGCAGCATCCAGCAGAGAGGGGACTTTCCACACTAGGTCCTTCACCCAAGAACAGAGCTCATTAGAAGATGCCTAATGGTACAGTTATGTAACGTGTCGTCACTGGCAGTGTTACGCGAGACACCACAAGCAGCAGCAGCAGCAGCGGCTGACTATCCCCAAAACACAGTCACTTGCCATTCATACGCGAGCGCGAGACTTGCACGTGCCTTTGCACCCAGCACCTTGGCTGTTGCTCTATAAAGTCAAAACATTACAAACAGAAACATAACATAAAAGCAAAGTAGTGGCGGAATGGAACGGAATTCCGCACACCACGGGCCAGTCATTGGCGCAAGTGGCGCTCGAGCTTCTTATTCGAACTAACCTTCACCAGAGGAGCCACTAGTATGGATGTCGTTTGCGGTGCGGTGCTAAATCTGGTTAGATCGCATGTTGCGCTTCCTAGCGTCACCCCTGTTTTTGCGCCAATCCGGTTGTGGTGGTCGTGGTGGAGATACCCATAAATATCATCGATCACCACTGTGCGCATCATCGCTTGATGGTCACTACTAACGATCGTTGCTTCGACTTCAAGGGAATAAAGTTGGCAACTCAGCGAGTTTGGCAACATTTTAGTGTGCAGTTTCGTGAGAGGATGATTGGAGAGAATATTCGTTCTAGTAAACAGTTGCTACAGAATTCCCGAGTATTGTTTTTCTCGTTAACGTGATAACATTAACGCTTGTGCCACTGACGCGCTCTGTTGTGCTGTTGGTGATCGCTGTTTAGCAATCACTAACCAGCCATAGCACGCTGCCATAGATCACTGGGTCAGATTTGTAGTGTAATGGCGTTCTACTTGGAACATCAACAATGCAACTCACTGTTCAACGATCACGGCGACGACCACGACGACGGCAGTGATGATGATGATGATGATGATGACAACGATTACGGTGATGGTAGATCGTTTTGTCGCTTCTCCAGCACACAGCAGCTCCACTTCCTCAGTATTTCTTCACCTTCTGCTCCACTAGCGGATGGCGACACGCGACGTAATTGTTTTTTGCGGCCATTGGAACAAACTGCGACCTGCGCCTCACGTCCAAGCGCCGCGTCTATGTGGTTGAGCATGTGCACTGGGTGCCCATTAGGTGTTTCTACCCCCCCGGCACCCCACCACCATGATCTCGGTGTCTCGCACGTATCTTACTCGTCCGATCATCTGGAGCATGTGTGTTACATCTGTTCAGCTCGTGGTGGTGGTCCGCTTGGCCGGCCACCGGTTCCCACATCGCGCCCTCATATATTAGCTCCGGCGGTCTCTCTCTCTCGTTCGAATCTTGGATCTACAATCTCCCGGCGGGCGAAAGGGGGATTTTGGATTCGTTTTTTTCCCGTTCCACCCATTCCCTGCCTTCCAGGCATACTTCAAATCGCTTCGATTTGCGCAATTATCGATCATGGAATGTCTGCTTGTGTGCGAGTTTAGTGGGGATTAGACGCCTTTTTTTACTACATCTATCTTCCTCGAAAGATTTCTCACAATTATCAGCTTGTAGCGCACGATACGGTAACGTTCTAAAGCAGGAACTGCATCCAAAAGGCGTAACGGGGGTTTCTGGTGCTGGTATGGATCCGTTTGGACCCCAGAGGGTTTTAAGCGGCAGCTTAGCCAGGCCTAGATAATTGCCACGTAATCGTACCCCCTCACTGGATCATGGAGCACGGATAGACCCTCACGTAATCGAGGGCCCAGCTATTCGCTAGTGTGCCAGCTGCTGGCTAGTGCGAGCTAGATAAGCTTCGCACCGCGTTCCAGGGCAGACCGGTGGCCTCAAAGGTATGTTGTGTCGGATGCTTTCCTTTTGGAGAGGATATCATTATTATGGGTGCAACATTTAAAGGAATGCGTGGAGCCCGTACACAATCATTCCACCGAATACCGTTCATGGAATGCCGGAAGTAGGTCCACAAAAGTTTTATCCAATTCCGATGGAGGCACCAGGAACTAGGACCGGTGTTTACTAGCTGATGTGCGTGCCCGCAAATTCTGCGCACCGCCATTTCGGTTCCTGGTGTTCGATAGTCCGCTAGCTTTAGTTCATCATTTCCTGTTCCATGACCCGAAGATACCGATGACCGCGCGCGCATTCCAGTGTCGGTTTCGGTTCCAGATTGTTTCTTTTTTTTTCCTTTTGGAGGACCGCAAACACATAACGGCATGCACAGCGGTTTGTTTGTTTTGCGCTTTGTTTGTTGGCGATGACGTGATGACAAAAGTGCGCATGGCATGGCAGGGCAGGGCTGCTTGGATTGTCGAAACCAAAACTGATTCGCTTCTCGTGCAAAGTATGCCATGACCGGTGTGACGTCTTTCATTAACCCAATTGACCAGCAATTGACGGTGAGGTTAGAAAGTTTCCCAAAATTATGCAATTTGACGCTACATAAGCCAAAGGCATCGTATCGGGGACAAAACGCATAGGTTAACGAACCATTTAAGAACAGCTCGTCTTTAGGTCGAATGCAAATCCGCGCTGTCCGCACAGCCACAGCCACACGTACCATTCTCAGCGGAATCGGGTCAATTCCACACAAATAAAATGTAATTAACACGCCTCCCAAACCACACACTCCCCGTACCATCCGCCGATTCGCGCAAACATCTTCATCGCGCGATCCATTTACTCCTAGACCAACCGCGGCCAGGTGATTGCCGCGAGCGGAGGTCTGGCGCGGTGTGTATTCCTTTTTTAAAACGGATTGGCCCAGCTTTCTCCACGCCCGAAAATGGAGAGACCCCGCACCACCACCACCACCACCGCAATTGGCCTCCTACGCGCCGTTCCGCTACCGCGAGCGAACCGAGTACCGGTTCTAGACCAGCTTTACCGTACTTCCTGCGGCGGGCGCGGTGCATACCGGTGGACGGTCAATATTTGGCGCTTCTTGGCGGACGCGCGGAATGTAAACAAAACCACCAATCATCGGAGCGAGAGAGTGGAATTCTGGATCGCCGCGCAATAAATTGAATTCGAAATGGGTGTGATCCGCGTTCGGGGAATCGCCGTAGCGTGTAATTGGAGTCGAGAAAATCTGGCAGGGATCACCCGCGTAGAGCGACGATGTTGCGGGCTAGGCACCAAGAGATGGGTCTAGGTTTAATGCTTGGTTAATGTTTTCCTTTCACGGCGAACCGTGTATGAACATTGCTTGGCTTCTGGTGCGTGGTGTCGCGCGTCTTATGTCATTGTTTTAACTACTTCGTCATCGGGCATATTTTTTGGTGCCCGGGTGTGAAGTTATTTCTATTTGGAAACCCCATACCTGGGGGTGGCCGGATGTGACAAAACTTCCCTCTCCGCACCAGGTTTGGCTCTCGATCCATTCTTCCATTCGCGTAACCAGATAGTTGGTTGCCGAGGAGGGGCTACTGCTGGCTGGGCCGGCTGTCTGTCTGTCTATGAAAAAGGCACCAAAGCACCTGTGTCCTTAACGGGTGGTGCGCGCTTCGTGAATAGCTCTCTGCGCTGCATCCCGAATGAGCTTCGGTAGCGTCGCCTCAGGGCCTCACTTCAATGAATCTTGACCCGGATCGAGCTGCCTTGTTAGAATGGTTTCGTGGGTCCCCCGAGGGGGAGAGAAGGCACGAATGTGTTTGTTTCGGATGTTTGTACCCCATCCTCCCCGACGCTCCGGGCCGACACGAAACCGTTGCTGACATGGTTCGGTATCACAAACTGACGGTAATGCAATATATGCTGCTGTTACGCCCAGGCCGGCGAGGGGAGTGATTTCATTTTTGGATCCAAACTATTTGGCACGCCCCGGGGCTGTGGTCGATAAGCTTTTAGAGCCACTTCATCGAATCGCCTACGCACCGTAATGCGTGGGCTACGAAGAAGTACTTTTGGGTGGATTTTCGGAGGAATCTTTTGCAAAATTAGAATACATTGGCCCATTCGAAATTATGCAAATATTTCTAGCGTTCAGCGCGAGCGCGAAACCTGTTTTAGGATAACACCGAAATATTACTTGAATCGCCTGCTGCGACCAAACTGATCGCGTTCAGCAAGCTTTCGGACATCGCTGAACTGTCCGTGTTGTTGTTGTTTCTCCATTTCGTCTCCAAGCAAACACTCCAGCCTGGTGGTATATCATCACCGATCACGCGATCAACGCACAACCGAGTCGAGTAACCCTCTCAGCACCACCGTCACAGTGACAAGGACAGTGCAGCATCATCGTCGTCGCAGTCGACTGTAAACAGTAATAAACCTCCTTGAAAGCTGATTTACCGGTTTTATGCATTTCTGGCTTTCGGTTATTTACGGTTTCTTTTTGCTTTTTTTTTGCTGTTGCGGCGACTCGGCGACACTCCCCAAAAAACAGAGTGCGGGTTCGTCGCTTGTTTTCAAACAAAAGAGTGCACTACGGTGGTAGTTTTTGGGGTGACGAATTGCAGCTCTGTTTTATGATTTAAAGCCGGATTTGATTATAATCAATCTACAGGATTAGCTTATTGAAGGTGCAGCCTAATCTCAACGTCAGTGATTTAATAGATTTTTTTGGGTTCGTTGCTTACTGACAAAAAAAATCAAAAGACTTCCAGTCTTGCTTCTAGCGATTGGTGATCGGTTTCTCGCCCAGGAATTGTCTTTTTTGATTTTATGGTTTATGTTTTAAATTTGTTCAATGTCAACCAAGGTGATCAATCTGCGCCTAGAGCATCTCACGAACCATTCTGATCGATTGTCGTCGATCTGCCTTCAAAAAAAAAACCACAAAATCAAGTTTAATGCGTCTCGCACCGGACTTTTGCTGATCTCAATCCGAAACACGGGTTTCCCATAGAGCTGCTCCCTGCCGTGAAGATCAAGTTCAATCGCGCAAGCAGGAAGCGATTGCGCTCGCGCGCACAATCAAAACATTGGCCAGCGCCGTGGCCAGCGAGATCGAGTGCAATCGTTGTAGCGTGTAATCCACAGTGGGAAAAATACCAACACCAGACAGTGAAAGAGAGTAACAGAGAGAGAGAGAGAGAGGGAGAGGAAGAGCTATAGAGGCGCGCAATCGCAAAGAAAACTGGAGCAGCGCAATAAATTACGGTGATATTGAAATTCCATTCCCTCGGGCACCGTTCCCGAGGTCCCGAAGCTGGTGTAGAGGAAAGGATTGGCAACCAGTCAGCCAGTCAGGTGCATTAACGGACCATTTGTGGCTTCGGTCCGGGCTTCTGGGTTTCTTCTGCTCGCCACAATAATAAATAATAAAAATCGGTAATAATAGTGAGCGCCACCCTCAAGAAGAGGGGGTGAGTTGTACAGGGACACTTTGCGGTGGGATAGACATTCAGAGGCTGGTGGAACCACGCGACACAATTGCAAGTCTCGCAGACTCAATCCCATGCAAAAACGTGTTCTGTCCATCCCGGGAGTCGCGTCTGGTCTGCAGACCGCTGGTCAAGTTCAATGCTGGTGATGGGGAATGGGAATGAAAAAAGGGGAGACTTGCAGAGTAACAGGAAACGCGTGGCCGGGTGCGCGGTTTGACATAATTTTTGCATAATGCATTCTACCCTTTCCTCATCGTCGTCGTCGTCGTCGCCGTCGGTGCCTCGAGACGGATGCAGATGACGGCAGAATGATGGTGTTTGCGCTTCAAAGTAAGCAATCTTGTCTGACAGCAACGGCAAACTAGAGAGATAAACGGCGAGTTTTGCAGATCACCTACTTTTTTACCAGAACGCGATCGCGATCATTTTAATACCATCGAGCACGCACGCACACTAAGCTTTATTTAATTGAAAACCAGCATCAGCACCACCATGAAACCGTTACATACACCTGTAAGCATCCTCCTTACACAATGTTGCCAACGCGCTACAATGTTGGACTTGGAAACGAGCGATCGCCGGAACCTGGGACCGCAAAAAAAAAACCTGCTGCCACATTCCAACAGGCAGAGCTCATCCCTTTTCCCCTGAATTCCTTCCCGAGAAAGAAAGTCCCCACGAGCTCGATCGACTGACTGATTCGGGAATGTCCATCGCATAACGCGCGCATTTATCATGCTGGGCAGCAGCTCTCTCTCTCTCCCTTTTCGCCTCTTGTCATCTCGTTATCGAAGATGATACGATGATGGTGATGATTTCCAATCACGGCACAATGCGGCACGGGACCGGACCGGACCGAGACCATCTGTTGGCGGTTGGATTGCCTAATCAATGTGCCTGAAGGTGGGACCACGATGCCGGCCGATCAAATAATTCATCGCGATGGTCCGCACGGAGGGGCAACGGATCATCACTCGCCGGTTCGTGTTTCGCGTGGGAAGAGGCCATTTTGTGAATGAAACTGGCCCTTTTCTATGCGGTGTCTCTTCCCCTGGAGGAAATTTAGGAAGTGTTTAGGGAGAGCTCTCTCCCTTCGCTTCGGATGGATGCGGAACCTGTCATAACTTGCCGTGGGCCACGATTCCCGGATCACTTCTCCTTATCTCTGTCGTGTTTGATCAAACATTAGCTCGTATTTCTTTTTTTTTTTTGGGGGGTCACTCTCCTCTCTCTCTCGTGGCGTGTTGTGTTTACTTTTTCGGACAGTTTGGAGAGATAGTTCCCGTCGGTGGAGTGTGCTGTAAGTGATCTGAGCCAAACGAGGTGTGAAACAAGGCTCGTTCGCTTCCACCAGCAGCAAACACTTTCTAGTCAAGGCGCGTGTTTTCCTAATGCCCAGACAGGCAAGGGCGCTGGACGCTGGCGTGCCTTTAAGGGTCTACTCCACAAACAAATCAAACAAACCCCGAGTCCCCAAAAAAAAAAAGGGCCAAACAATTAACACTCCCATTTTCTTGCCACCCCTCCAAGTCCTCCAAATCGATCTGTTAGCATACAGGGTCCGCGGGCTTTGTCCGACAAAAGAAAGTGAAGTCTTGGCTCCTCTCCTGTATTGCCTCGAGGCTCCTTCATTCCCGGGGCTGCTGCTGCTGAACAGCCTTTTCCTTTCACCTTACAGCAAAGGTACAGCTCACTCTTTGATCGCTTTGCATAACGATCTAGCATAACGGGAGGTTTCTAGGCGGTTTCCGAAAATCGCAATCAACGGTCGCCGGCCACCATTCATGCCCAGTGAATGCGGTCAAGCAATTGCGCGTGCGACCAATTGCGTACCACGCTCTCCGTTGTCGTCTATCCGATCATTTCGGGCCCACGATCGCGATCCACATAGAACCTACGTGGTGGGTGGGTGGCACCACCATGACCACGACGACGATCGCGATGCCAGTGACTCAACGGTCGTGGTTGCGCCAACAGGAAAACAGGTACAGGGCGGCGGGAGGTGGATTGCGATGAAGCAATTATGCAATCCACGGCCAGACTCCGCACCGCGCTGCCTTAAATCTTGCAAACGGAAAGTGAATTTCAAATTCCCGCCGAGACGCACACGAGCGCTCGATCACTCGATCGTTCGACTTCCATAAATGGTCACCATGACTCGTTTGACGCACAGAAGACGGATTGGTTCACGGGACGAGGGATTACAAAATAGAATCCACAACTTAGAACTTCCTCTCCCGCGCTGGCGTTGCGGTGATTTCGTGGGTGCTCGAAGCGACGAACCGCCGGTCCCGGTGTCTAATTCGTTAATAATCGATTAAGACGATCGTTGGCACACAGCCACGCACACACTCCAGTCGTAACGAATGCAGGTAAATGAAGAACCACCAGAACCTTTCACTCTTCCGCTGGCCTGGCACTGGTCTGGCTTTTTGACGTCGCCGTCCGCCAGCGAAACCTCCCCGTGGGTTCTAATGATGATGCCGCCGTCAGTTGCGCAACGGAGGAACTAATGTAGGAGTCGATTCGAGGCCGAGAAGGAAGCGTTGGCACGACACACCCATCCGGCGGCAATCGTGTGGCAACGCGTGGCGTCCGCCTCCGTCGAGAATGTTGCGCACGATCGACGCGATGCTGTGGAGAGTTGGTGTCATTAGTGGTTTCAATTGTGTTTCAATTTTTTTTCTCTATATTTTGAGTTTGAAAAATCTAATTTGAAATCTTTTTTCCCCTTCTTTTTCTTCCGTTGCAGGTATGTTGAAAACGAAACGAAAACGAGTTCCCAGCATCATCTAAAGCGTTGAAGTCAAGTGCGTCCGTAGGAACAGTGGACGCCGTAATCGATCAGTGAGTTTGCCTTACATAGCCACACGTGCCGAGTGTGACATTCCAGCGTGCTAACGCCGGAAACACACACGGACACAGGCACGCACACGCGATCGATCGCAATTAATCAATCGGCAACCGAGCAAACGGCGGCTGCGGTGGTGGCGGCGACTGCGATCACTGCAGCATCTCACGTCGCGCGTCGTGTTTGGCCTCCTTTTTGAAAAAGGGAATTGCGGTCCCCCCTCTTTTCCCCCTTCTTTCCTCCGTACGTTTGCGATTGCACAATGCACACGATGGCCGCATGATCCGCGGAGTGGAGGAAGCTGGTGAAGAATAATTTCTTCATTAACAGTTCCAAGAGGCGGGAGTTGTTCTTGGGTGGGTGTCCGCCGGCTCCTTCTTCTTCTTCTGCCCCCTCCTCTTCCTACACGTGATTCTTTCGTCTTCTTTCGCAATCGATCTGCACAACACATGGCGTACCGCGCTTCACCTGGTGTTGGTGGTGCGCGCGTTTTGTGCGGCTCCTGCTGCTGATTGATCGTTCCCGCATGACGTTTGACGTTGGTCAGTCCCCAGGCGCACGAGGTCACCAAGGGTCACTACCGTTCGACCGTTGGTGATGGCTTTTGATGATGAGCTCGCTTTGGCCGTAGCAAGAATGCTGCAGAAGAATGCGCTCCTCACCGGCGCACGTTCTCTTAAGAATGTTCTCTCACTCCTCCCCCGGTTCGTCTAGGGTCCTAGCTCCCTCCCTCCATCATCATCATCATCGTCAGCAGACGTCGAGTCCATCCTTTTCTTTCACAAAATGGATGGCTACGGGACGGGACAGGGTAGCCATCGGGAGTGATGATGATAAACACTTTCTATTTGTCTACCGCGTGAAGCGCTCCGATCGACGGACGGTCGGGCGCGCATTGAATGCGAAATGCAACAATCCAATAGATTGTTAGTGTCTACCTGTCTGCCATTCTCCATTCTTTCCCCCTCTGAGATCAGAAGAGGTTGTAAAGTTAATTAAACATCGGAATTCGCATTCCAGTTCTTGTGCGGTGGCGCAGCATAGGCAGTCAGCCAGCAACATGCCAGCAGGCCAGTCAACCAGCACCATCCGAAGGTGTGTAAGATGATCCTCACAAATGAGGTGGCTTTTTGGGGAATTTATGCTTAAAAAAATGCCAACAATTTATGATCCTCCGGTTCGGCACTAAACGAATAAAACAGTAAGCGTTGGCCGTCGCCGTTGAACGTCGCCGAAGAACGCTGCGCGAACGAGTGACGAGGTTCTCCACCTCCAGCAACTTTTGCCTCGTTTACATCTCGGTCTGGTGGTCTGGTTGCCATAAATCAATGCGCGACTCTATCGACTTGCCACACCCGAAAACGGTGCTCATGATCCGGAAGAGGGGGAGAGAGGCGGCGGTTAATGATTGTAAAACATCACGCCTCCTCGCTCGTCGTCGTCGTCGTCGTCGACGTTGTGTTAATAAAGGCGTCAAAGCGAATCCAGACTTGACGCCGCTGCCAAGTGCTGGAGCTACGTCGAATCTACTTTTCATAATGATAGCCTCCTACGTTTTATATCGAGCTGAAACTAAGATGGAGGGCCACAGAAATGTTCGTAAATGATAAAACATTTAGATTAAGAGGTGGCTTCGATATTTAATTTTGTTTTGTGACACGTATTTTTTTAACATTTTAACGGTGCCCATCGTACCGTAAAAACTACTGGATCGATTGATATGAAATTTTTAAAACATAATCTGTACACTCTTTGCCAGGTAACCCCGTCGAGATTTCATGAAAATTGTTGACACTTTTTTTTAAACAAATCTGTAAAAATCGTGTTTTTAGGCAGAATCGCAAAAAGGATCACATTTTCAACTTCAAAAATTTGTCAAAATTCGAAAAATAGGAAATTCAACAAAATCTCATCTGGGCTACCTGGATAAACTTATTATCTTTAAAACGAGTATCAATTTGTATTTTTCTGATGACCCATCACGCAGCTTCTTAAAGAAGACAAGAGTGCCTAAATTGGATGCCATGGATGAAGTTTGTAATGAATCTTCCCCAAAATAGAACTAATTATTCTTCAAAAGTTGCAATTTAATACGCCATTCATTTGAAAGAATAAATTTGAATGGTTGCGTCACAAAAAATCGTCAAAAATGGTCCTTCTTTTGGTAAGAAATTACCGAAGCTCCCATTAAAAAAAGAAATGATGTGCATTGATTCGAATTTGCCTATCATTTTGGGTTAACGAGTCAAAAAAAAAACGAAAGCTACTTGATGAATTCAAGTTATTATTGGCCCATGATAACAGTAAGGATGAAAGAAACGCTCTTCCAAGATGCAAGTTGTTCTTATCCAGCTTTTGTAAGTCACTAAATGACGTTTATGAACTGCGACCGTTGCCATCGTGACCATGCATCTTAAAGACTTAAAATATAAATTCGCAGTAATCCTGCAGTACTGAATGAAATCCGGAGATATCTCATGCAATCATTGTTTCTTCTATTATTATTTGCTCTCCGGTAACTCATTGTTTGGATAAACTTTCTGATCCTTTTTACACCCTTTTCAATACACAAAAAGTGAAGAGGTTATCACCAGGGAAGCACCTCGCGCTCGCAAGAACTAAAGCTACTCGGATCGTTCAATCCAACCGATCAAACACTACCACAGCACACTCGATTCCGGATTCCTTTACCGCGCAGCAAATATACCAAAAAGGCCAACAGCAAGGCTACCGAAACGCCCTGCTTAGCCTGGCCTGGCCACCGAGCAATTGAAGGAGGTTATTGTCAAAAGGGCTCGCCAAAGTGCTGCCTCCGTCGCCGCCATTACTGCTGCTTCTGCTGGATAACGTCACCTGACGATACAGGCGAGAAGGTCGAGTGTATGATGCAATGGCGCAAAAGGGACCGCAAAGCATTATGTGGTTGGCCTGTAGAGACCTGCCGACGACGTGGGATCGATGCCCAGCCATTGCACTTTCACGTGCGGCATCTTCACCGCTCTTCGACGACTCAAACTTGTCGTCTCCACCGGGTTCCCGTTGTCAGACACCCTCTCTGAAGGGCAGCACTTGAGCAGAACACTGACATCACAGCCTCAGCAGCAGCAGCAGCACCACCTTCGAGGCATCGAAGATCAAAAGCGATGAAATGCCATCGCGCAACCAGAGAGTGGCAAGCGAGGTGCTAGCAGCAGCAGCAGCAGATTCGGGGTTTTTTTTCAGATTCCCCGGGCTGGCTCGTCGTGATCGTACACACCGAATGTGGGAATGTGTCTCCGTCCGTCTGCCACGCTAACGGAGCTTTTGTACCTCTGGGACGGAGGGCGAAGCGACTCGACGGAATCGGAGGGATTGCTGGGAATTGTTATTGGTATTTTATTCAAAACAGTCAAAACAGACACTTTACGACTCGGCTATAAGCACAGGCGCACACTCTCTCTCTCTGCTTATGTATGAATATTATTAATTTTGATCTTTACCACCACCAACACCACGACATCTGCGGCCATATCCCGGTACGGTACGGCCCATTCTAGCTTCTCAACCACATTTTCTGTGTGGCCCGCGGGATCTAAGGGCTTCTTCGGTGGAAGATTTGGAATGTTACATAACCGCTGGTGGCAGCATGGCAGTGATGCTGCGCTGCGCTCGCCGATGCACCACCGCTCGTCCCGTCGTTGTCATAATTTATGGTATTTATCTTCCGCTCAATCGCGATCGCGCCTGTATTTGTGTGCATGTGTGTGAGGGCAGGGCATGAAGGGAAATCCCTGCTAGAAACCAACAGTGAGTTCGAAGACGATCGGGACTTTCCGATTTTACGGGTAGCGAGCACCTTCGTTCTTCCTTCTGGCGTTGGCGGCGGCGTTGACGATGATGATGGTTGCGGATGGATAGGTGGTAGGTAGAGGTAAAAGACCTCCCTGAAGATCCGTACCTGTTCTGCCGCTGTCCTAATGCTAATTTTTCGATACTCAAACCGCCAGGATCGTCTTCAAACAGGTACACCGGGACACCGAAAAATCTGTTGTTCTCGTTGGATCCAAGCAAACCACTCGGGCCCTGTCAAAATCACTGCAATGGCCTACTCGATCTCCTCATGCAATGACAGCAAATGCTACAAAAAGACTCTGGCAATGCTGCTCTGCCACCAATTACGGACGTCACTTTTTCCCTTTTTCCAACTTGTCCGCCGGCGATGAGGATAATGCACCCGAATTATGACTGACGTAACCGACCCCCCCGAGAGGAGGTTCGCGATCGATTGATTGGCACGAGATTTGACGCCAATCAATTGCGTACACCGTGAGAGTGCGCTGCTCTATCGTCGTTTTTCACTTAACGATTCGCGTTTTTCTGCCTGTTTTTTGCCTCCATTTTGCACGCTGTCTCTACTCAATCCGATCTCTCACTCGCTCGCTCTCTCTCTCTCTGTATAGAGTGGCGCGTGCAAATTGATGACAGCAATTGCTGGAATTTTCGCGGATAACGCGCGAAGCGAACCGCTGGTGATCGTCTTTTGGAACGGAACGGAACGGAAAGTGGATATGAGACGATGGCTCGATGTACCACCGCGAGGCCGTGATGATTATTGATGAATTGTCGCTAAAATGAGTCGTTTGTTTGGTGTATTATTTGTTTTTTTTTTTTGGCGCTCTCTTCCTCTCGATCGTTGTTTGTCTTGGAGCAGCGAGTAAAAAAAAAACAAAAGCGCATCTCCGAAGCGGCAAATTACCGGGCGTACTTTCACGCTGCCGATGATTTACATGATGATGACATGTTTATTCCTATCCTGCGGCCATGCCACCACAGGGAACTTGGTCCTCTCTTTCTCAGGCAACGGCAGTCGACAACATTTGCTGCGAATTATATAGTTTCTCCTTGCGCGCGCTCCACTGCAACTGCGATTTAACGATCATCGTGCACTCCTTTCTGTATCTCTTCGGTGCCAGCGGCTGGTAGCAGCTGGCCAGTGGTATGAATGGTACCAGGTCTCATCTTCCGCACCGACCGATTACCCAACACTCGCCACCCGTCAACGCATCGGCCGGTGGTATCCGATAAGCGCATTAACGCGACGCAAGCGCAATCCGCTCCGAACCCTCCGACGGGGTTCCGGTAGTACCGTTGGCCCCGTTGGACCGGCCGCAGACCCAGGGACCGCCTATAATCAAGATGACGCCCGGTGGCCTTAAGGGAATTGGGTGGCATTGCGCTGTGTCCGTAGTGTCCGTTCTCGAACACAACACAAAATGGCACAGCAGCAGCGAGTGGTGGCGCTCCGGTCATTCCGGTTTCCACGCTTTGCCAGCCAACCTCTTTTTGCTGCGAGTGTTTTTGTTTTTTCCTAAGGGCAAGGGATCCGTTTGCTGCGTTCAAGCCCTCGCCCGCCGGGAATTACATAAATGGCAATGGCTTTGGCCACCGGGCACTGGGACACCTGGAGTCGCTGGAGAAACACCGTTGAATCTTCTTCTTCTGCTGCGGCTACTTGTGCCCTCTGGGGGGTGGTGTGAGAATGTCGTGAAGCGCGTGAAATGACTCCCGGGATTGGAAGGAAAAGGAAGCAAAAATGGCGAGCCGACCACAGACTGCAGACTGCACCGGTGGCAAGGTAATTAAAACATTAGCTAATTGATAGCCGAGGTGCCAGTGTTCGATTCATTCAATCAGGAAACGCCTTCTGCACCTGCGACTCATCCACATCTTGAGGCGATCTCCACCGTTCGGTTGCAGCAAAAGGTGTTGCGTGTGTGTTGGGCGATCAATCGGTGGCCTAAAAGATCGCCCTGACGGTAATTGGTGGTGTTAGTGTGGGGAATTGATTTGAGCGAACTCCCGGGGAGATGGGGGGGGGGGCTCCCCCTGAAGGGGTGGTAGTGCATTGAACCGTGAACATCCTCTTTCTCTATTCTCTGCGATCCGCTTAGGTGCGATCATTAGATGATCATTGGCCGCATTTAACAAGCCGTGGAATTGAACGTGAGGGGAGCCTATGATTTAATCTGCGAATCTACGCTCGCACCAATCATTGTAAGCATTTGTGATATGATCCTCCCGCGGCTCCCATTCGCCTCGAGTTTCTGCTCGCTAACGATCGCCATTCATACGGCAGCAGCATTTATCTGCGCGCAAAAACCGTCACGCCGTTCACGCGGTTCGGACGGTGGCAATCCATCTGCAATTTCTTCCATTGCGTTGGGCAAAAGTTACGCGTTTTGTAGGCGCTCGCTCGCGGTGCAGCTGCAGTGCAGTGTTTATTACATCTCGCACCATCGAACGAGTGTTTTCTAATTGCTAACACGACGATAATTGTTGGAGCCTTCCGCGGCCATTGGAGCGTGTGAATTTGAAGCATCGAAGGAAGTGCTTGACGAACGGTTTGAAATCGCATTGCGAGGGATTAATTAAATGGAATTTCGTTAAACAGGAGCTCAAATTGCACCAATATCTCTCTATTTGGAACTCCATTTTGTATTCTTTTGTTTTTCTACGATCAAAACGACAAAAAACGGCATAAAATCCGCAAATAAAATCAAAAGACTTCAATGCGCGAACTTCGATTCTTAAGCGACGAACCCCCTCACTCGGTGTCTAATGCGAAACCGGCTTTCGCACGGCGCTCCGTGTGACCGTGTTCCGTCGATCTTTCTAATTGTTCCACTCGATCTCGCCCAGCAGCAGGCCCACACCATATGCCAAGCGGCCAGCAACAACTTACTCTCAGGCTTCATGCCACGATCGTGAGCTTTCCTTTCGGGTGCCCTTCTCCGGGTCAACAGCATCGAACCGTCGTCGTCGTCCACGTTCTGAGTGTACCCTGAGCGTCCTGGCGTCCTCGAGTGGATTCTGGAATGCAAAACATGCGCATTGAGCTGTGGCGCATACAAGCACCAAACACAGACCCCAACAGAGAGAGAGAGAGAGAGAGAGAGAGAGAGAGAGAGAGAGAGAGAGCGAGCGAGCGTGAACGAGACAGAGACAACCCAGCGGGTGCCCGTTCAAGGTGATCAGGCTCTGGTCGCGCACACCGCACCGCCAGTTGCTTGTTGTGGTGTCGATTCGACGCCAAAGATTTAGAGGCACGGCCACGGTGGCATGCGGTGCACCGGTGGGTCACAGGAGAACCGCTTTGTTTCCCCGTCTCTCCTCCAGCGTGTATAGAAAGGTATCGCCAGGTAAGGTGGCCCCCACGAAGTGGAAAGAATGCTGCAACTGAGTAGCCTGCGCGCGCCGCTCAAAGTCGCACACTCGACTCGCAGCGAAGTGGTTCGGTTTGGATCCTAGCCACCTCTGGCTGGGGATGGCCTGCTCTGTGTATAGGGCACCACTGCACTGCTTGGATTACCATCTCATGAATTTTGCATGGTGGTGAAAACGAAAAACCGAGTCTCGTGCCCACCCCCCAAAGCAGGGCACGCAGCAGCGGTGCGGCGGAAAGTGAAATTGTAAATAGTATAATTGATAGCTTGAGTACCAGGCGCAGATTGGTGCAGCGCAGTATGGTGTCGGATGCATATTAATGCAATCCGAAGGTGGTCTTCTTAGCGACATACCGACTGAAGGTGCGAACTGTTGTGGTTTCTGCCATTTTGGCTCCTAATGCCACGTGATCCTTCACTAATTCGCATCGGCATTCGCTTGATTGAGCGGCCGTTGAGGGCCGTTCGATTGAAGGAAACTGCGAGAGAAAAACATTCTACTGGATTGCTGCTCCCGGTGTGTGCGCGCTCTGCGGCCATTCTTTTGAACGATGCTGCGTCAAAACTCGTTATCTTCTCGGTAGCTGCGGGTGCGTGAGCGCAGTGCATCCGATCACAGGGTGGTACTAGGGGTGGTCGACCACCCCTGGCATTTTCACCGTTAGGCAAATGGCATACCAGATATCAAACGAGGAAACCGGCAGGAAAGGCCGCCGCCACCGATGGCCCGACGATGCCGATGTGTCCACGTCACACAAACACGTACGCACAGACACATGTTGTAGTGTTTACAGTTAACTACAGGCCCCGGCGCTGGAGTCTGCGAGGGTAGATTACATCGAACAAGAACAAGCTCTCTGTTTTTCGGGAAAAAAATGTTTTACTCGAACCCCAGGCGAACCAATCCATTAATTAATGGATCTCGCCGGTGTGCGAGGTGGTGTTTAACTACGCACTGTATCCGAATCGATGCCTCGAACCGACCGGGAATGTTAACCAAAGGCGCGGTCGCTGATTTGTCATTAATCAATCCGAGTGGCGCGATTCGAAGAGCTCTCGGAGCAGGTTGGGACGAGTCGCCGACGCCCAGGGCGACGGTAAACAATACACTGTTTGTCAATAGTGTGGTGTGCGGACACAACACAACAAACCGCACTTTCCGATCCGACGCAATCCGGCTTATCCCATAAATCTCTCCTCTGGTGAGTGCGTAACGGATGATGATGATGATGATGATGGCTATTAGGTGGAACATGCGTTTGTTGGCAGCTCAGCAAATCGTGTTGGTGGTGGCACTTTGAAGCAAAAGAAACAGCGGGGAACGGAGAGAGCGAGAGAGAGAGAGTCAAGCTGGGATAGTGTGTCATCGAAATCGAAATCTTTTGAGCACTGTGATGAGCAGGTGCGCCACCCCTCTTCCAAAAACACCCCGTTTATGGGGATGATGTCACCATCGCGATCGCAGATCGAGAGTTTTCTAACTTTCAATCAACCGAAGAGCCTCCGGAGATGTGCAAAGCGTTTGGCAAATAAATCCCCCAAAAAAAAAAAAAATTCACCGAGAGGCGCCTTCAGACAAGTGGAGGGTGAGTGGTGCTGCGCTGGGGAGGAAGTGATCCTCCCGCGAGGTCCGAATTTGCCCCCCAGGCAGGGAAGCCTTTGCGATGGGAAAGCAAATGACCGCGCCAACCAGCGAGCCAATATGTGTGTCGCTCGGGCGATTAGTTTCTCTCCCGGTTGTTGTTTTTTTTTTGGTTTTGTTTTGTGCGCCGCCAGACCGATCGGCCAGAGCACGAAGCGTTTGCGGAGTTTTTGTTTTCGAAATGAAGCCCAACTCTTCCTCCACCTCTCCCTCCGAAAGCGAGGGAGAAGATGGCCAGGAATCAGCCCAGGAGAGAAATTGGACATCGATCACCGCGGAATGCTGAATGGCTGTTGGCACACACCGGTTGGCACACTGTGCCTGAAACCGGTTCCGGAACAGGGGGCACCACCGGGCACTCGGTCGAGAAGATAAAGGAGAGAAGGTCCCTGGCCTAGGTCCCTGCCCGGGTGTCCGAAGAGGAGGAACTTTGCATTCGTTGCACATGGCCGGTGGGAGGTGCTGAGGTGCCGAGGTGCATAAACAACAAACATGCTCCGCCACGTTGGTGATCTGATCGGTGGTGGTGTGTGCGCGCCCGCACGGTGAAAACTGTGCCAAACGTGCTCTCGAGGGTGTCGTGGCCATGAATTTGGGATGGCGCCGATGATGGCACACGGAGCCGGATGTCCGAGGTTGCATCCAGGAATGTACGCCAGTTCGCAGTTCCGAACAATTTAATTCGCGAAATCGTAGCAGCTCATAAAATGGTCGTTTGATGGTGGTGCGTGCGTGCAGTGGATGCGCAAAAGATGGAGATCTAGAAGGCGACAATGGAATGCGAATCCGGGAAAGTGAAGCCATCTGTCGCTGCAGACTTAGTAGACATTGGACGCAGTTGTTTGCTGATTCTAAGGTGTTCTCTCGTCGAGTTTAGTTCTCTTTTCCCGGGAAGCTTGAAGATGAATAAGTTGAATTTTTTTCAATGAAAATTAAACGCTTCGTTTAAAAATATTGTTTTATAGAGTGGACTTTGGAATACCTTTCAAGAATATCGTGCAGTTTTCTTATTTAAATCGAATCTCGAACAAATACACAGCGAAATGGAACACGGATACGATCGGTCGGAGTCCCGCAGTGTTCCTGGCAGCTTTCCTCATGTTCGTACATTAGTGTTCCAAGTTAGTTTGAAAACCGGATATAAAAGATTAATTTGGATACCGTTGTGGTGAGTTTTTTTTATTGAATTTGTTGATGCCTTGTTTTTAGTAAGCAATAATTCTTCAGCCATTTTTAATCACAAATATTAAGGTTTTCCAAACTGATTCCAAACATTGAAAAAGGATATTTTGAAAAGAAGTGTCCAGTTTTTTTTCCTGAGGATCATCGATTTTTTTAATTACACAAAGTAACGTAAATCTATCACTTGAACCAAAAGGCAAATAATAAGCCTCTGAATTGATTAATCTTTAAAAAACATTTTTCTAAAATCACCCCTTGCCTGCATACTCGCTAGCATTCTCTGTTGATCTGGCTGGCTTGCAAATTAAACTGCTGCAATTATCGTGAAAAAAGATGGTTGACCCCAACATGGTATTATGCTATTGCAATGCATGTTAATTATGTGCTTACCGAGAGCTGCAATCCTCAAGTTCTCTTCGGAACCCAACACCAGAAAAAGGTGCATTGTTCACCTCAAGTGCCACATAACTCGAGCAGCTCGCCCAAGAATGCACGTTCACCCCCTTGGGTTGCTTGGGTTGCCTCATCAACGATTCCACCGTGCACGACAACAACAACAACACCTCCCTCCTCGGGGAGGAAGCAACATTTCCTCTCCTTCATTTTCTTCCCGCATCCACCGAGAAGCGGCAAATGACAAAGTGTGCTCCGAAGCTTCTCCTTCGTGTTGTGCGCCTCGAGGGCAGTTCAACGGTTCATCTGTCGGTGTCAAGAACATCCTCCCGCTACTACTTCACTAGCAGCAGCAGCAGCAGCAGCATGTCCGTGCGTCGTGTAGCACCACGGGGGGGACGCTGATTTATATCGGGGATGCACCATTCAATGGTATTTAACATACATTAGTGTGCTCATGTTCCGGCGCGTTTGCGAGAGGCGTTTGCAGTTGTCCATGGCGAATTCGAGGCAGAGAGAGAGAGAGAGAGAGAGAGAGAGAGAGAGAAAGAGGAGGAAAGGGTGCGGACGAAATAAATGCCTTAATAAGCTTAATGGCAGGCCCCGTTTGCTGGCGACACCCTGGAATGGAAGATCAATGGCTAATAAGAAAGCCAATAAAAAACTCGCGACTGCAGCGAGGAAATACCGGAACCCCAGACACCATGAAACAGCGGGGGCCCGTCCGTGCGTTCTGCCAAATAATTAATCGCTTACCGATCGGATCGGACCAACCCCACCCCCCGTGGTTGGCTGTCGCAGTTCGGCCGTTTGCACAATTTGTTCGCCATTTTCTCCACCCAACCTGGTGGATCAGATTAATGTGTATGCCAGGATGCCACCCGTTTGGTGGCCACTTTCGATCGAACAAAATGGTGGCGCTGAAAGCGATGTCAAAATTCTGACCGGAAAACGGGATTGCATTTGCATTGCGTGGCCTCAGCTTGCGCTGGTCGCAGTACAGAGACGGAGAGGGAAAGTGTCATCGTTCAAACAAACGGACGCACACGCCGGTGGTACTTTCCCAGGTGCTCCCCCCCCTTTGCAAACCAATAAATAACTTTCTCACATCAATTTACGCAGCTGCGGCGCGTGCTCGTGCGTTAATGCTCGTCTTTCACCGAAAGAGAGTTAGCGAGTGTCCATCTCGTCCATTCCCGGGACGCCCGTTTAGCACTCTGGTGTTAACGTTTAGCGTAAATAGTGTCCTCTTCGGTGACCCGGGGTGGGGATCTACACCTGGGGTTGACTCCGGCGGTACCGCCCAACAGAAGCGAGAGGCTAGCTTGTTACCCCAGTGCCTATCAGCTGCTGTTGCTGCTAGAAACGGAAACTGAAATTGACTTCGTCGAGCTCGAGGCCCCAAAAAGACCCCCTTGTTATCTACCAGCGACCCGCTGGCCCTTTCCGAAGGTCACGTTGAGCACGTTTTTCGGAGTTGGCTTTATTTGGCAGCCAAGCCAGCCAGCTGAAAGGCGGGCAGCGAGAGCACATTAAACGTTAACCGCGCGTCAAAAGCCCACGGCCACGAGAATGGTATGCGGAACAACAATTGCCATCTCTTGTGTCTTGTGTGTCGAGTGAAGGAACATGCAGTGGATGCTGTGGGACAAGCGTTGCGCGTTGCGCACGCGAGAACACTTAACCTTCGCAACCGTCCGCTTCGAATGAGGTGTGGAGAACGAGCAAGCGATCGCGAGAGGAATCAAGAACAGGTTCTTGGCGGTTTGAACCCTTCCCTTGTGCAAAGCGGGGGGAAAGGGAGGAGCGCCTTCATGCGCTCGTTCAAACGTTAGATATTGAAAAGCGGCAATCAACGCTCTCAGCGACTTTTGATTAGCTGGCTGGCATTTCGCAACGCTGCACTCATCACGTAGCGCTAGCTCACGTTCTTTTTCGCGTCACAAAAAAAAAACGCGTCGCACAATTTTTTGTGGATAATTTTTGATGACTTCTTCGTCAAAACTCGCTGGTATGCGCGCGCGCACCATGAGGTTAGTACGGTAACCAACAAGTGGAGAGAGAGAGATAGCGCAGGAATGCAGGTGACATGTTTCGCTGTTTAATCGCTGCCACGCTACGATTAACCACGTGTGGTCCCCCCCCTCAGGGGAGGGATCGGTATCGCTCGAGCTAATAGAATCGCGCCAGTGCTAGGGAACCGAAGGACGGGGTGAATTGCGTTGTAATTGAAACCACTGTGGCCACTCTTCTGCTGGCATTCACATCCGTGAGTGACGATCTTCATCCATCCATCCACGCAACGCAGACAGCAACGGCAACAGAAGCAGAAGTCATGCAGGAGCAACCGGCGGAGATCGCATCACCAGAAACAGCTGCGTCACTGCACAGATCGGTCCGGATGGGACGGGATGGACATTACAGGGATTCCTCCATTTTTCGAACGAGAAAACGAGAGTGTCTTTCGAAAGCGGCCGACTATGCGCGGTTGCCGGCTTCTTTCATGTTGTCATGAAAGCCGTGGCCAGCTCACCAGCTCGGTGTGTGTTTGTTGTGAACCATGGAACAGCGTTCCTGCGACTGATGTCCCGGCCCGGCAATTAATCGCGGGGGGGAACACAGAGAGACAGACAGGGAGAGAGAGAGAGAGAGAAGTGGTTTGTGTTAAACTGGAGCTTTTGTGTGGAAGCTTCTCAATGAGTTGCATCTTTTGCTGCACCGCGGATCACTGCGGCCACTTCACACCAAACAAATGTATGCTCTGCCGACCTCCGATCCGGTCTCCAAGGACCATAGTGACAGTACCGGTGCTGGTTTGGTTTCGATTAAAAGCGAATTCAACGCATCGCCCCGCAAGTGATGCCCGCTGGCAGCGTCATAAAGTTTTCTGGAGGTAAGATTGCCGCTACCGCTGGAGAGCCGCTGGCCGTAAAAGGGATAACCTCGAGATGCAAAAATATGTTTCCTACCTCCAGGCTTCATAGAAAGCGAATCCCCTTCTGTGATGGTCGTTTGGATGGTTTTTGGTTTGAAGCTCGCGTCCTGCAATCTTCGCAGAACTCATCAGCAGCGCAGTGGTGATCCCGTTCGGTTCGGTTCACTTTCACTGTGCGGCCGAGGTCCCATTCCCGGGGGGGTTTTGCTCACCAATAAACCTCCGGGTGCCACACGATCAAAGGTTTTTTGTTTTGTTTTTGGGACTGTTAATGATCAGTCTATCTTAAGGAAAAAACACAAGAGGAAGCATTTTATCGGAGAGAGAGACATTCAAGGTAAAATCGAATGGAACTGTGGAACCCCTAAAAGACCTTTAGTTCCTCTTTGGGTCCACAAAGAGCAACCGACGTGACATGATGTAAAGCACGCCAAGTCGTCCATTATGTGTTGTTCGCGATGACGGTTCAGTTTTGAGCGGTGCGGAATTCGCGATCACGGGAGCAAGGAAATAGTGTCAAAAGCCTTTTGCGGCAAATATTGACCAAACCGACTCAGGATACGTGGAGTAAATAGTCCAAAAGGCCATCGGACGATCGATCTAGCTCCGGTCAGGGCTCTTCGCCGGCGAGAGCTGAGCAGAGTGGTTGCTGCTCTTCACCTCGCGGACAGTCCGCGTTGTTTGTCCATCCGTCCAAATTAGGTCATAACGCTGTCACGCTTGACAGCGGGCTGGTACGTACGCTCGGTGATCTCCTTCTCCGGGCCATGACCATGACCACGACCTACAACCGACGCACACATGGAGGCGCGCACGGAGGCTGATTAGATGGCAATTAATGCGCCAAAGGTTAACGTTCCGGAAACGGGACGGAACCGTAGCACCGTGTGCCGGTTAGCTGATCTGGGGTGTATGTGTTTGATTTGTGGTCAGTGTTTCGGACACAGGCTCGAGGCTCCGTGGTGCGTGCCTGGAAAATTAAATAACACTCAATATGCGTGAGGTGGCACCCCGAAAAGTGGAGAGGAAAATACCCTCTTGAGGAGGAGGAGAAGGAGGAAGAAGCGGGCCAATTGAGGTCCACACAGCGAATCACTGCGAAGAGTGAAGCTTTTAATGAGGTGAAAAAGTAGAGCTGAGTGAGTTCGCTGTTTGCTCACCGACATGGCTACTTAAGTCACCGCACTGGCCACTGGTGGCCGCTCATCAAACTCGATCAGATCGTCTCCTGTTCCTGTGTATCTGCTTGGTTTCCTTCGGGAATTCCTCGCACACAGCAACAGCAGCAGCAAGTGAAGCGAAGCGCAGTCAGAGAGCAGAGCGCAAATGGAGCGAAGGCCACTACAACGCCAAGGGTGGTTTATGCTTTTATGATGAAGCGTAAAAGGGCTTTCTCTTCACCCGAAGGCAGAGCGCCAATCGACGACCATCCGACCGGTCCGATTCGATCCGATTATCCCCTCCGGAGGTGGAGTTCGCCGGGAGAGCCGGGCTCTCCGCACTGCCCTTCCTCTAATCACTGCACTTGACCGGTCATTACGATCAATGGTGGCCCAAGAGCGAGGAAGAAGGGTTTTAAAAATTTATGATTAATGTTGCGGGACTCTCGCATCAGCCGGCCAGCCGGCGTCCACTGCGCACCACCAATTGAATTACTAAACATTACCGTTTGACATTAGGCCGCACACTGCTAGCTGGTGGCCACTTTCTATGGCCGCCCGCCAGGTGAAGGTGATCGATGCAAATGTTGCGGCCGGAATGTTACCAGCACGTGGCAAACGGTACCGGTACGCGGCGCAGCATCGACGATGATGAGCTTTCTCGCGATGAACGGTGCCGGTGCCGGCGCCACCAAGTGAGCGAGGTAAACATTGTTGGCAAATTGTTGCTGAGCCCCGTGGACAAAACGATCATCGCGCGCAAACGATGTTTCAATCATCGAAGGCATCACGGGAAAGCCGAGGGTGCTGTAAAGCGATAGTAACTAGCGGGGGGGAGGGGTGCTCGCCAGTCGTTTGACGCCGACTGCTGCTGCTGCTTTCCGGTTTCTGGTGATAGTGCGACAGTCCGGGAGTTTGTGGAAAAGAAACAAAAACAACATAATTGGTCTGCACCGATCGCCCCCGATATCATCGAGTGTCATTGGATGCTTGGCTGCTGTGATTGTAGCGCTTGTTACCGCTTGCCTTTTCATTTCGTTGTTGCAGTGCGGTGTCGAGTTCGAGTGGTTTGTCAATGATTTTTCGTTTTATGAGGCAGCCTTCTACTTTCGTTTCCCTAGTTATTGATGGTTGGATTCATATGCGATTGGAGTGCTGCTGCTGCTGCTGCTCTTTTCCTACCAAGTTCCTAATTTCTTTTCCCTTTGTAGACAATTCATTTGTCTGCCTTTGAGACACTTTTTTACTTTCATTCAATTGATTTATATCGCTTTTATTAATAATGTGGTTTAAGGGGGGACTTCGGTATTTTCAGGTCAGAAAAGGCCCGTTTTTGACGATTTTTTGTGAAGTAACCATTCAACTTTATTTTTTCAAGTAAATGGCATGTTAATCTACAACTTTTGCAGAATATTTGGTATTTTTTTGAGCAACATTCATTGAAAAATTAATCCGTGGCATCAAATTTCGGCAGGCGTGTCGTCGCAAAGGTACATTTTGTCAAGAAAGGGATTTTGGAACGAACTATTGTTCAATGTAAAATTTACAATATGGACGTTTTCAAATAAGGACGTTTATCGCTAATGAAAGTTGCCTTTATTTGCTGGCACTTTTATATATTTTTTATGTTTACTTAACTGCACATTGCTTCTTATATCATTGTGTCCAAATCCATTTATTAGTAAACTTCTATCTTAATCAGTCTTTTAACATTATTCAATCCTCGATTTAATGTTTCTTTGGGCGATGTTATTCCTAATTCCTTTTTACGATTTTTCTACCGTTACGAAACATCTTGCACATGTTTTTTTTTTACCTTTGTTCACTTCTTCCACTGTTCCACTTTAATCGCAATCCCGTTCCCAGAGCGTATCGAGCCCAAGTGCACGATAAAGAACGGATCAGCTAAATGCTGAACTCTGGAGGATGCCGTGTCCACTCCGTGGAAAAGTAGTTCCACATTGACGCAACGTAAACGCTCGTAAACCGTCGCCACCGCCACCAATAATCGATAAGTAAAAAGGCATCATCTTAAGAGTTGCGCTCGCTGGCACCGCTTTGCCGCTGCTCTCATAAACATGCAACATTGCATAAAGTGTACGCACATACCGGCGCATACCGGTGTGCAACCTTTCGATTTCGCACCGTTCGAGGTTCAACAAACTAATCGCTCCCAGTGACTCCCACGCGGCCATTTGCCTGACCGCGATCCGGCGCGAGGTTGAAAGTGAACGTGACACCGCCATGTGCGACGAAAGCAACAAGAAGAGGAGGTCAATGAGGAGGTCGTTATCACACGAAACGGGGATTAAAGGAGGTTAACGGGAGCCCTTGGTGTTCGCACCTTCGCTCCGCGGTGAAACAATAGACCTCTGCCAACGGCGGGGGGGGGGGGGGTGACCTTGGTGAAAACCTCTTAATTTCGGGGCTCTTTGGGATCTTTCGAACTCTTTTTGCCATTGTGAAAACGGAAATCATCAACGAATCTCCACGCCACAACTCACAGAAAATCAAACGCCTCCTCTCCTCCACGTTCCCTGGCTGGCTCGATGGAAAAACCATCCCTTCTCAATCCAATTAAGCCATCTTTTGTGACGAATGCATGCTGCTCGTACTCGGTGGGACCTCAGAGTTGAGTTGAAGTGAGAGTTGTGGGGTTCCGGGACAAAGTTTCGATTTTCAATCTTTCCACTCTCCAGGCCGGCTCCAGACCACGACCACGACGGCTAAGACGAGGGCGACAATCAAGATGTTAGTTGGTTCGTTGGAGGGAAATGTTATGTATTATGCATGCCGAGCATGCAGCCCGCGGTTCGTAAGGGTTAGTGCACTTTCATCGGCACTGCTCCTCCTTCTCCCCCTCCTCCACTCTCTGTTGTTGCTGTTGTTGGAGCACGTCTTTACATTGTCTGTTCCATTGCATGCCACTCCCTTCGGTTCGATCGAATCTGTTCTGGGCGCTGTCTATGCGCAACAGCATGGAGTTGGTGCATCAAAGATTGGTGTCTCTTGCTTTGCGTTTGTTTTTTTTTTTTCGTCATTGTGCTGCTACTACTGACTGGTGGCCGGATGATCGCGACATTCGCGACAAGTGAAACTCTTTTCCTCCCTTTCCTCAGCAGCTGTGTCACGCTTGGCAGTCACTCGATTCGAGTTTGAGCTGCATATTTGCATGCCACCCCGAATGTTGCGGAGTGTGCAGGAATGTCGCGGTCAACCTACCGCTGGGACGCATCAAGGACCAGGTTGCCAAGGTGTGGATTGCGTTTCGGAAGAGAAACCATGTCACCGGCGGCACTCGCTACGACGAATGTGCGCGCAGTCTGATCGACATCATTCTAGCAGAAGCGTATATGAGCGAGCGGCGTGAGAACAGCCGCCAGGCGACCAATTAGCGTGCGAGACCATAAAACCGCGGAATGTATCGCGCCAAGAGGTCTCGAGGCCAACCAGCATAAACCACGAACTGCTGCGTGCCGCAACTCTCGGTTGATCCTGGTCGCTGGACGACTACAAAGGCATCCGCCGGCGGCGGTCCAGAGGTTCACACAACATTGCGCCGCAATCGCCACGAGGATCTGCAGCCAATGGTGACGGCACCGTCGTCGTCACGTTTTTCACGCCGGACACGGATTATGATTCCGCGATCTGGCACGATCAGTTGACACCAGGCTATCACTTCATTTTGCTTCAAACCTACACTAAACCTTTGCCGTAATTAGTCGTTTGGATGAAGAGAAAATGGCAACCAAGGCTTAATTCGAAATGATAAACATTGATTAGCCAGCAGCAGCAGCTAATTGATCTTCGCATAAATCATACCAATTTCAACTCCCTTTCCCAATTAGTCACCCTCGCTCCCTGGAATAAGTGGCGAAAGTGATATGATTAGTAGCGGAAGGCCTAATTCATTAGAGCCGTTTGTCTCTTGGTATCTTAACATTGCTGCTCTCCCCCCAAAAAAAAAACTGAAAATGCAGTTTTCGGAAAGTAGAAATGAAGTTCAAGTTAGCTGCGGCCAGACGAATGACTCACGCTCCTCCTCAACCTATAGACCCAAGGTGTTGTTGTTGGTGGCGAGAATCGTCGAGCACAAAACCACACTGAGATCCCACCACCACCACCACCAAGCAATCAGCTGTTCAAACCCCCGGGCGGGAATGTGGTGCAGCATAAGCGGCGTCGATGTAGTAGAAGTCAAGACGGAGTCTCACGGTACGTTCGTCGCGCTATGGAATCAGCTGCTGCGCATGGCACCGTTGCTTACCGTGTAGCATAAGTAAATAGAGACAAACAAAAAAACAAACACAGTAAATAAATGCTCTCCACCAGCAGCCCAAAAAGAAGCTGAAGTTGAAGTGTACGACGTAGGAATGGCGCTGCTTGGAGCGTAAGAACCGGATCGGTAAAACCGGGTGTGTATCGCTGGTACTCCTGCTGCTGCTGCTGCGCTGGTGGTGTCGCCAGGCTTTTGGCGTCCAGCAGCATAAGCACAAGATGCCCGTAAGCACACACAGGGACCCACTTCTCTCGCTCTCGCTCTGTCGCTGTCTCCTGCACAACAGGCCAGCGCGAAAACTAGGTTATGTGTTTTGTAGCGTAAAACGTTTTACGACTTTCCGAGGCAGTTGCCGTTCGTTGTGCAAACGGTAGCACCAAACGATCACCAAACGGAGCTGGTGGAGTTCTCGAGCTACGCTTCGCTTACACAGCATCTCCTCTCGAGGAATGCTGCAGTAGAGGCCGCGTACTGTGGCCACGACGAGCGCAGGAATTTGGAATGCAAAAAACCTACTGAATGGCGATTCTGGAACCATGAGCCATTGGGGCTTGATTGCCTGATCGTCTGTGGGAACAACCAACCACCAGCACCAGCAGCACCACAACCAATGATCCAATCAATCAATTACGGTTCCCTGAATTCGCGCGCCCGATCACGATACGGATCGTACCGGATCCCGGTTTCGGATGCTGTGAAGCAGCTGATCAGCGGATTCAACGGGTCCTCCAGCGTCCAGCTTGATTCACTTTATGACTCCGCAAAGAGAGCCCCGTGAGAGAGCAACAAAGTGTCCGTAACAAACTCCACGAACACGAAATCCGGTGCGTTACACCGGTTTGCTGCTGGTAATGACGGTGGTGGCGTCCATCGTATGGAACGACTGTGCACCTTCAGCTTCAGGTTATGATTTACGAAATTCATTCTTGAGCCAGCAAGGTGCTGGCTGCCTTCCCCGTTTTAAACCAGCATAAAAAAAACACTCTCTTGCCGCGCGCTATGGTGCGCTCCGTCTCGAAAGTAAAAGTGAAATCCGTCCCGAGGAGACCCCGGGACCCCGGCGGAGGGCGACCTTTGCCAGTAAGAGATTGATTAGGAAAACACGTGCTCGCCACACGCGCCAGCAAATTGGCCTATGACGCTGCTGGCTGTAACTTCCGGTGCACCCATGCGGGGTGGGTGAGCCCGGATCCCGGAGATTGGGATCCGGGAGTGATCCGATCCGGGTGGTGGCCACGGAGATGGTGAAGTTGAAATGGAATGAAAAGTCGCGCATTTTCCAATATCTGTCACGCTCTCAGCGGTGGTGGATTTCGTTGTTCGCAACAGCCGGTGACGCACCAGACACATGCGCCAGGGTGTCGAGTGGAAGGAAGAAGAAGAGGTCTACCGCTCTAGCACCGGAACGGTCCTGGGCGGTGGAGAGGGCGGCGCAACCACCGTTCGCCGGAGCTGATTTCGGAGCTCACGAAGAGCGATAGCTGCGAAGACACACCGAGCGTGCTCAGGCGAATGTTGCTAAACTAAATTAAACCCCATTATTTCCAGCACCATACAGAGCACCACAGCACACCGTCGCTAGTAGGGGGAACGGAAACGCCATTAATGAGTGGCCAAGCCCACCCGTAACGTCCCGCAACACCGGCACCGGCACCGGTTCTCTGCTGGCGAAAGTGACAACGCCGAACGTGAATTGCGAGCAGCGAACACCGCGGAGTGGCTTTCGAAACGTCAATAAGACACAAACGAATCGAGAGCGAAAGCATCCATCATTTCGTCGCGGTGGTTCTCGCGGTTCCGTGCAGGTGCGCGCTAGACGTTGCGGTCCAGATGCGGTGCCGCAAGCGCATCTTCACGTACCGACTTCACGGTTAAAACGGGGTGGTGGCGTTTGAGTTGGGTTGAGCTGTGCGCAAGATCATGAAGATATTAAGTGTTTCCGATGCAATCGGTGTGATCCGGGGTAGAGGGGAGCGTGTTACGAATTTTTGTGCCGCTATCCGTGTTAATAGTTCCGTTGATACACATTGAAGAAATTGTTACCAACGGAAGTTCAGGAAGTTCATGCCTTCCGGGGGGGCTAAGGTACTTATTTTTTTCTGTGACACTTATTTTTTATATTTTACCAAAAATGCTAATCCTGTCAAGAAAGTTGTGTAAACATTTTGGATAAATCGAAGAAACTTTGACAAAGATAGTGATTTTTGAAAATTTGCGCTTCATATAAGGCATGCAGATGCGCTCTATGCAGTTCGCTACCTTGAGGAGTGTTTCCCGTTTCAAAGTCAAAGTCCCTATCGTACCGTAAAAACTACCGTACCGAACCTTTTGAAATGTTTAACAATTTATCAGAACACTGTTTTCCAGGTAGCCCTGACGAGTTTTCACAGAAAATGTTGATACTACATAATTTTTTAATTAATTATGTAACACTCGTTTTCTTAAGCAATATCGTGAAAAGCACCACTTTTTCAACATTTTAAAGCTACCTAAAATGTAAAAATGGAAAATTCGATAACAACTCGACGGGGCTACCTAGAAAAAGATTACCCATTACGCAGCTATGCAGTGGCACAATTTTTGGTCCAAATCGAAAGACTTGTCTTTTTAAGCGACGAACCCGGTTTTGATCATTTTTCAATCAGCCACCATCAACTTCTAAAATCTGGAAAAATAGGAATATCAACAAAAACTCTCCGGGGCTACCTAGATAAACTTATAATCTTTCTAACGAATATCGATTTGTATATTTCAAATAATCCAGCACGCGGCTTCGATGGGCACCGGAAAAAGTACCTTTTCGAAGACACGTTTGCCTAAATTTGATGCCATGAATGAAGTTTTTCATAAATCTTCTCCAAAACACAACCAAATATTCTTGAAAACTTGTTATTCAATATGACACCCACTTGAAAAAATTAAGTTCAATTGTTTCTTCACAAAACATCGTCAAAAATAAAGTACCACTGTATGACTTGACCGAACTCAACATGATCATCTTCGTAGTATCGCCCCTTGGATTGTTTTTTTTTTATGGTCGACCGAGGTAGTGACCGTGTCAAACTGTCACTCTTGATAAGACGACTAGTTCATCATAGTCTAATCCGGTTAGGATCTTATGTTTCTTTCTTGTACAAACCCCATCAGTTGATTCCGCAAAAGAAAAGAAATTTAGAGGAATAGGAGCTACATGAACCCTTAACGCCAGAAACACGCTGGGTGTATTGCTTGCAGGTTGCTCCACGGAAAACTGATACCCTAAACAGGTCGATACTGCCCGGGGTTCCAAATGGAACTTCCCCACCACTACGTAACCTGCTGCTGCCCACCCCCGGGAACGTTTAAGTGAACCTTCTTTCTGTTTCGCGTTTCGCGGGCACATTTCGTGAATTAGTTTCACTTTCACATTCGTGCGTTGGCCGACGACCTGGCGAATATTGCAAAGCGAAATCCTGAGTGTGTATGGGATTAGCATGCAATTTGACACCCGACAAGCGGCCGCTACTGACCAGAAATGGATACCGCGTGTTTTTTTTTTCTTTTTGTGGGGCATGACGATAGCCAACGAATTCCGAGGTTTCCTCCGTTCCACTGGCAGGTACGGGGCAGGACAGATTTCCGAAAAGCAGGTTCACCGATACTCCGACGAATGGATCACCGCAGATTGATTGGTCGTCGTCGTCGTCTTAGTCGTGGTCGTGGACGAGGAACTTGATGTTTACATTCCATCCCAGCACAGCACTCTTCTATCTGCGGTATACCTTCCCCTGAACCGGAGTCTGTTGTTGTTCATTGACACGCATAAACGATTGTCATATTTCATGTTTTTCCTTTTTTCCTGAACTCTTCTGACTTTGGACGCGGGACACGCGGCCTCATGGGAATCAGCGGGGCAAAGGCATGGCAAGACAAGGCAAACAGTGCCAGCCACCTGTACAATCAACCTCATCCGGATCTGGATCCGGGCCTTAGGGCTTGGAGGCTTTTTGAGCTCTCCACACTCACACGCACACCACTGACACGACGACGGCGATAATGATCATCATCACGATCGCGAGAGACATCGGAGTACAACGCAACGCAGCCATTCCGACCCGGCCATTCAGTACAGAGCCAGCATAAATTGAGCTGCGAAGACCGCTTGCTGGCAGGATTTATTTCCATTTCGTTTTCCCCGAAACCCGCGGTAACGGCGGGGCAGGTGAAGGCACAAGGGCGACTCCCGGCGATCCTCCCCGATCCGGCGCGCTGCAGGAGCGTCGAGTCCCGTTGATTGACTCACTTCTTTGTCTGCGTGGCACACCATTCTCCGTTGTCTCCTGCCAGCGAGAAGGAGACACAAGGACCCCGCAAAAAGAAGAAGATCCCGGGACGAGACCAGAAAGAAGGCCAGAATCAATTTCTTTTGATTCTGCCTCGAGGGCATCGTTCTCTCGCTCGGGCTTTACAAAGTCTGGTCCTCCTTGCGTGCGTCCTTTTCTTCTTCCCGCGGTTCGCATAATTTCCCTCGACATTTGTTATTCAGCGGACCGTCGAGCCGCGCCACAGTTGTTTATTGTGCCATTGTGCCAGCGATGTTCCAATTGTTGTGTTGCTGTTCCTTTCGTACGCAGCAGCAGCAGCAGCATCCTCTTGTCCTTCTGCGTCTTTTTGTGTCGCTTGCTAGTCCGGGACCTTTCTTCTTTCGTTCGGTTGGTGTGCAGGATACGTTCAGGGATTACGCTGCAGACGTGACCGGTTGATGGAGGTACGGGAGGGGAACCGAAATAATTACACCGTACACCGTCCCTTCCCTCAACCGGGAATCCGTTCCTGGTTCGAGCAATCAAAACTCGAATTCTCCGTGGTGGTTAACGAACGTTCAGGAATTCCAGGATGGGTTATGTCTACATCCTATTCCCCCCCGACACGATCCAATCCCCCGGGGGCGGAGGTATTCCAGTCGATAAAGGATTATAAACAGCCCACATCAATCGCCTCAGGTCATCACCATCGTACAGTTGCATCTCCTGTGACGCCGGAAATCGAAGGCGACGCCCTGCTCGACGATTAATCAGTAACCCATGAGCTCATGGGCCCGCCAGCAAGGACCTGCCCAAAAAAAAAAAAACAAACGGGACCAAGAGCTGTGGAATTTCTGAACGAGGTGCAAGTGGCAAAAATGGGTCAAACCCTGTGATGGGGGTGGGGGACAACAACTGAACTTCTGAACAATGTTGAGGCTCCCTTTTTGGCCACAAGACACAAGTGGACGAAGACAAGACAATGGCGTGCGAGGGAAAGGGCACGGCATAAAGGGTCGCGAAACGCGGAATCCGGAACCGGTCGCGTACGTCAATCACCGATTCACCCGAAATCTTCGACAGCCGATCAGCCAGGCTGAACCGGTTCTATAGGATACGGTGTTCCGGATGTAGCCGGTTGTTGGGAACCTTGTGTAGGGGAGCCCAACGGCAAAACGACGGGATCCCAGGGCCTCCTCCAGCGCAACTCAGCGCAATCAGCTGCACTACTGCACATTTCGAGCCATTTATTTCATTGTTATTATGGGGTTGACCACTACCACCACCACCACCATCATCATCATCACCATCATCATGATCATATTGTTATTGGTTTCTGGCGGTAGTTGGCCCTTTCTTCTTCTCCTTCGCGTGTGTCTTATTATGTTGCTCGTTGGTCGGTTGTTCGGTTGGTGGCTAATTGTTTTTTGCGCATTTCGCGTTCCACCAACAACTGGGTGTTGTGCGGAGAGGTTGATGTCTTCGCCCATCTTCGCACCACCACCATAACCTGTAAGGATCGAAGCAGCCTTTCCAAGAAGAAGAAGAACAAGACGAAGAACAAGATGGTTGCCATGGGACGAAAGGAACTGTCCCCCTGAGAGAGTGATTTCTCAATTTTCCCGAAAAGTCACGCCAAGGAGGTTTCGGTCCTTACCCACCTTTTCCCCTCTCGGACAATTACCTCGCCCCCCCCGGGTGGGGCAGTGCCTTTTGCAGTGAACGACACCACGAATCTCGCAATGCCATACCAGCAGCAGCGACAGCAACAGGTTCAATTGCGTTCGCGTGTAGGGGTTTTTGGTTTTGCCTTCCAGTTGCACTCTACGCAAGGCAACCGACATGGCATGAACTTGACTTTTGCGCGGTTGTACCATGTGGCTTCGAACATCCATCAATCAACTTCGATTCCTTTGTTTTTTTTTTTTTTTTTGAGGGAGTTGGTAGAGGTCGCGCTATCCAGCCGTTCGTTCCCGTAATGCTGCTGCTGCTGCCGCTGCTGCATTACACATATTTATGCGATTTATTTGTTGAGCAGCATGGCAGGTAGCAAATGGCATCGACACATGGAACAGTTTTTAACCAATTTTTTTTCTGTGTGTTTTGCGCGACGAAAGCGTCCCTTTACAGGTCCCCCATGATTGATAGGTAGCGCTACTACCTGCGCCTTGTACATTTGCTGAAAACGCCAGTAACCGGTGCACGATCTTGTTGTTGTCGATGGGCTGCAACAACATTCAGATCGCTTGATCTCCGCTGGGTTCGTTGCTCGAAATGTTCTTCGATCAATCATCAGCCTTAACCGCTGCCTGTTTGCTCCGTATCTCTTGAGCTCTCTCTCTCTCTCTTGATGCTAACGGCAGTAAAAGTCACGCTTCTGGAATAAACTGCTTCCGTCTACCAGCAGCAGCTAGTACTTAGTAGCAAATCAGCACCGCAAAGTGTGCGCACCCCGATGAAAAGTGAAAGAAACCCCTTCCAAACACACGGGCACACATGGGGCGCTCCCCGGGATGGAATGTCCGCGATCTGTCAGGACTCGTGTAAAGTCGGCTACGGGATACGGCCGGACTACGGCACTGGACCGTGCGGAAGCTGGCGGAGAGGGTTGGTCGTCGTGTATGATTGATAAAGTGAAAGGTTTTCCGACATCCGAAATCGGACCGCAGCCCCTGTGAGGGGCCACCAGCGTGTCAAAGCGCGAACACAACACAAGCGATCACGTCGTTCCGCCGGCCGTTATCTGCGTACGGCCATCGTGCGCCCCACCGTAGGAAACGACGGACGGAATGATTTCGCAACCAGCAAACCGTTATTTGCTTTCTCGTGTGGTTGTTGTTTGTTGCTGGATGTCTGGATGTCAGTGCATCAAGCGAAAGCTCCCTTCAAGAAGCCCTCTTTGGTTCGACCGCGGAATGACGTTTGAATCGAGAAGGTACCCGAAGGTCGCCATGTTCCGTCGACGGATCTTAACATACGCTGGTTAATGACAACGATTAGGGATTTTTGTGGGGAGGGGTAACAGATCGCGACCTGGTGCTTGTTGTCGCGTTTTGTTTTGCCCTAAAATTCACACACTCCCAGCCACGATTAGGCAATAGCGCCGGTCCCTGTTGTTCGGAGAACATGTTGCCACATTTCCGCTAATGGGTGTTAATTACGTTAGGTTTTTGGTTTTTGGAAGGCCGCCCTTGTCGATCGCCAACTTCAAACGTCGCCCGCTCCCTGGCCATGTTTATCATCATCAGTTCGTCGGCTGATAGCATTCCTCTCTGTTCTCCTTTCCCACAGATCCGCAGCTAATGCCGGATGACCCGGAGGCAACGTCGCCGAAAGGGGACTACGCGTTCGACAATCCAGCCTTCAAGACGGAGAACGGTGGTGCCGGCGGACCGGTGACGGGCAGTGGTGGTGGTGGTGCCAGTGGGACAGCGAACAGCACCAACACCAAGACCGGTTCACCGCTCGATCCGAGCTGGACCTCCAAGCAGAACACGATCGAGAAGCGCAAAACCGTCGACGATAGCTATGTGAACGTAAGTCCAAGGAGATCGAGAACCGTTTGCTCCCTCAAACATGGCCACCGTATTAAAACCGTTTCTTCGCTTCTTCTGACCTCCCCCCCATCACAGGTGACAACGCCACGGTTGGTGTCGCTGCGCGGTTCCGACTTTACCGGGCTCGGTGTCGAGGTGTACGGTGGCCTGAAGGAAGGTATCTTCGTCAGGAAAGTGATGCCCCAGGGTCCGGCCGCCGGTCTCGTCAACACAGGTAAGGCAAGATTATAATCCAATCAATGCTGTGGTGATCATCCGATTCTGGAGTCTCGTTCGGCGTGCTCTAGGGGCACCGGCGGTATTCCTGCATTAGGGCGTGCGATCCGGGATTAATTATATAACCTGCGACATTGCTTCGGTTGGATGTTTGGCTCTCAGTGATGAGCTGGATGATCTGCGAGAGCTTAATTTGGGGATTTTTCGTCAAACTTACCGTAGACATTATACACCTTTCATCCGGCTCAGCCTGCGACCTGAACCTGAACACTGACTTCTGTAAACTGCGACTCAACTTCGTCGATTCGGGCTCCAAATTTTTTGCTAGATGTGTCACAATGTCTACTAGATGAAATCTAAAAATGTCCGAGGACATACTAGATTGAATTGTGCCGCCACGATCCGTTACAACGGTTAACCTTGAGTGTCATGGCTTGTTAGGATCACTTCTTGACCTCCAGACCTCGCTCAGCTCAGGTGTGAGAGTTCCCTTACACCGAACGAGATCAAACAAGCTAATCACACGAGAAAGATAGCAAAAAAAGAATTATTACACCCAAAAACCATATTGGGGTCACTTGTCATGTTGTAAACACCTGCATCTCGCCCTAGTGGCTTCGGTTCAGCTCAACAGTTTCGGTGAACCGAAGTACTGCTGCGATTCCGTGTTTAAATGCGTCTAATGTTTGCCTACCTCACCCAGGTTGTGCACAATCCCCTGAGTGGCTTGACGTCATATCGGCAACGGGCTGTAATCTATCCGCCAAGAACACGGCGCGCGCTAGAACGCCGTTTGGAATGGAATGTGATCCCCCCCCCCCCCCCCCCCTTCGTGTAGGCTCCCACACCCGGGTGAGGGAAGCAATTCCCACCACCTGTTACGCAATTAGCCCGATCGGTCGCCAACTAAACTAAACAATCCAGTTAGTGGTTCCGACCGCTGAGTGGCTCTAGCTCTGTGACACCTATCGGCACTTTGGGCTATCACTGTAGCTTGTCAATCGCGTGGCCGGTGGACATATCCTAAACACCGAATTAATCTCAATTACCGCTCCATTAGGCCACTGTTTGGCGCACCACAAACTAATCATTAGAGTTCGGTTTAAGTGGTAGTTCCAACAACGAAGCTAAAAAAAAATAACACCCCCTTGGGAGACGAGAGAGTTGTCGGTGTCCGGAGCCTTGAAACTCCTTTCCAAAAAGGTGCCAGCCCCGGCTGGCCGTACCAGCATCTTCTTGTATTGGTCGCGAGGGCTGACATACCACCACGATTCGGCTCTTTAAGCACAATAATTGACTAATTTCTAGCTGGCATGGGCCGCCGAACTGGCGTGGCGTATTTCGCAGTTTGGTTTGGCGATTTTTTACGCTGGCCCAACGTGAACAGATAGGACGCGACGTTGCATTGGGTCAACCTCATTTCGTTCACCGCTCGCAGGCCCTCATCAGCTCAAGATAGGGGAGTTCGTTGGTGTTCTGTGGTGGTTGCACGTTCGATAGGCTCGAATATTTGAAATTGGAATGTATCGCTTGATCGGCCAGATTTGAACAGTGTCTTGACAGTCTTGAGCTGCTCGGACAGAGTAGCGAACCCTTCGCAAGTGCTTATTTTACGTTGCGTAACTGAGTTGCCTCTCGGTGACCTCCGGTTTTTTTTTTTTGGTAGATGTTAGGTGAGAGCTGGCTTCAATGCGCCAGGTACGGTCACTTGCGCAGTACCGCTAGGTGACAGCAATGTTGCTAGGCTATCATATCTATGGTAACTTAGTTCTTGATGGAATGATTTTGAAAGGCTCAGGAACAAGATGGCCTACTTCCAGGAATTACTTTTCGACCTTTAAATTAGTTCTATTGTATCTTGCTGGCACCTCAAGAAGTTAAATCAAAGTAGAGGTCGTTAATTTCCTTTACTATATTCTCATTAACAGGTGACCGAATCACTAGCATCACGATTGACTTCCGGCACATCGTTCAGGAGGACGCGATGACGATCCTGAGCTACGCCTCGCCTTACAACGTGCAGCTGGAGCTGGTCGGTGGCACCAAACCGGTCATGGGGCCTCAAACACAGAGCCCTAAACCGGGCCACCAGAGCCTAACGCACCCACTGTACCGATCCAGCAGCCAATCGGACCTAAACACGGTAAGCATCGGCAGCAAACTCCCCAAAATGGCCCCTTAGCTTATCCCCATTTCGTTCACCTCACCATAGATTGAACGTAACTCCCGGAAGAAGCTGTTCCCGGCCGAAGACTCCCCACTAAAAATGGACAACCGTGCGGCCAGCCCATCCTCGATGGCAAAAGCACCCGCCACCGTGCACAAGGAGCACGAGCGGGAACCGAAAAAGCACTCCTTCAAGCAGCAGATGCGCGAAATGATTGAAGAAACGTTCCAAACCAAGCACGCCCCAGCAGCGGACGGTGAGCGAGCAAAATCCTCGAGTGGTGGCACCACTGGGGAAGAGCCGAGCACGCAAAAGAAGGGCCACAAGTTCGGCATCCGTGTGTTTCCTCCCTCGGTGAATGATAAACTGTTTGGCAAGAGCCCCACGAAGGTGCAGGCGGACAACGAGAACAACACCAACATCGAGCGCAAGGAATCGGGTACCGGTGAGCCACTGGCCAAGGAGCGTACCACGGCACAGCCACAGACCACACCACCGCCGGTGGTGATGAAGCGAACGAAGGAACCGAAACCGGTACCGGATGTAGTTGGTACGATGACGACGGCCACCGTGAGCGTCACCGAGGCTTCTCCTCCGATGGGTGACCAGCCCGTTCAGGAGCAGACCGGTTTCCAGCGACAGAACAGTCTGACCTCGAGCGGAATACGGCGCGATGCCGCCGGGATACCGCAGGAGATGCCAAGCTTCATGATGCAGGCCGCCAATGCGGCCCGAGACAATCGCAAATCGGCGGTCACCGTCGTCTCGACGGTTGAGGTCGATGGTAAGCGTAAGGGGAAGGCACCACCACGACCACCGCACGGCAGTGAGCTGGCCGATCTGGACGCAAGCACCGTCACGATGGACACGACCCTAAGCCGCAGCACGGATGAGGCTGATGGTGCAAGCCGACAGCTGAACGGTAGCCTCGACTCCAAGCGTATGAACTTCTCGGATAACTTTGCCGAGGAGGTACTGAACTGTACGATCGACAGTATCGAGCAGTTTGAGCTGGGTGCGGCCACTGCGGTGCCGGCCCGTGGACCAAGCAACAGCTCAACACCGAAGAGCGAGCGCAAGAAGGCCTCTTCGCTGACGGAAAGTGAGATCATGCAGCGATCGGATAGTCTCGAGGAGCTCCACAATGGTCATGGTGAGTAGAGCGTGCGTTGGTCCATCGATCGGCACGGATTTTAATCCCTTTTCGCTTTTCCCCCTTTCTCAGAGTCCGATGTCGAGCAGGAGCAGCGCAAGACGGTTCCGCGGGGTAATAAGATCGAGCTGAACTCGAGTGACATCACCGTACACCAGAGCTCCCCGAGTCCGACACCGGACACAGTTATGGAAGGTGGGGACAGTGAGCGGTCAGAACCACGGGGGGAGGAGGATCAGGATGAAAGCAACCGACGTACGGCCAGCTTGGGCGATCTGTCGCGGCTCAACACACCGGAAAATGCGCTCGAGCGGGCTCAAAGCCTTGAGATCACGGGTGAAACGAACGTGGCCACGGTAATGACAACGGTTACCGTCGTCAATGGAGCGACGGGCGATGCACTGCAGTCTTCGAGTGACGGTGAGCAGGGGGTCGGTATGCTAGAGTCGGCCAAGACGAAGCAGCGTCCCATATCGTCGGATGCCACCGGTATGGATGGTCGCGATGGAATGCTCGATGGGCTTAGCTCTCTGCAGCGTAACCGCTTGAAGGGAGCTTCCGCTTGGGGTAATCTCGAGGATGCGATCAACTCCGGTGAGCTGCTGGCGAACGGAGATGGACCGATTAGTGATGATGGCGATGGTGATGATGTGAAGATTGTAGTAAAAGAAAATGGTTACTCCAGTGAGCTACACGGAACAAGGAAGCCTTCACCGGCGATCATCGTTGCGGAGGCGAAAAAGATCGATACGGTGACGGTGGGCGCTGGTGGTACGACATTGATCGTGGGTTCCGCTGTGAGCGATCCAACGACGATCGTGAACGAAGAGCACATCTCGCTAACGACGATCAATACGACCGGTAGCTACCAACGAAACGATCCAGAACCGATGGGTGAGTCGCATCTGGTCAAGATCGGTGGCAACCAGTACGATACCAACATCCCGGATGACGTGAAGGTATCGCGCTATCCGTTCGGTAGCCTCGAGCGCCCCAAATCGGATGTGCTGAAGAAACTGCTCGGCCAGAAGGAGGAACTGGAGAACACACCGTCCGTCTTCATTTCGGCCGATGGTGAAACGGTACCGGGCGGCATCGGTGTCAGCAAGATCCGCATCGAAAGCCACCGCTCGATCGACGTTGGTGAACCGATCAGCCTGACCCTGATCAACGCACCGACCGGTGAGGTCACCGCGAACGGTGGATCATCTTCCTCGCCATCGTTCCCGGAGAATGATCAAACGGAAAGCAGCCAACCATCGCCCGTCTTTACCAGCAACACCAACGGTGTCAGCAGCATTAACATCTCGTCGCTCGAGTACGATTCGGGCACGTTTGCCTTCAAGCACCAGCCACAGCCAGCCCAGCAACCGATGACGAACGGAGTGGCCAAGTTTTCGCTGAACGACAACATCGTCACCATCACGACGGCACTGGATGGTGGATCGGGTTCACAGCCTTCTTCGATCATCATGATTGACGACGAAAAGCTTGACTTTAGCCTGCAAACACTGGACGACTTTGATGATCCGCTCGGTGATGAACCGCTCGGTATGGCACCGCCACCACCACCACCACTGGATTTCGCTGGCAATGCTGGCCACCCGGATTCACTGGAACAGGTAGAGGTACGCAAGGCACCGGAACCGGGCACTGGGCCTCCACCACTGCCTTCACAGCGTAGCTCGATCATTTCGATGAATGGTGGCACACCGGTAATGAATGGTGGTGGTGGTGGATTCGTGACCGAGATCACCCTTAACAAACCGCCCGCGACGACGACGACGACGACGACGACGACGACGACGACGACGGTTAGCCTCGACGATCCGGAACCGGTGCAGCAACCACCACAGCCGGCAGAACGACCACAGCAGAATGGCATCCATCAGGCAGCAACAGCGGCAGCAGCAACGGTGGCGCCAGTACCAATAACCACCAGCGGTAAGCCACCGATCATCTCGAAGAAACCACCGAAACCGGAACACAAACCGACGACCCCACCATCCCGGATACCGGTCGAGCGACGCATGTCCAGCGAGCACAGCTTCATACCGCGCAACGCGGAAATCAAGTTCACGACCGCAACGTACGAGTCACCGTCCAGTGTGCCGCGTACGCCTCCCACTCGTCCCCTCGGTGTCGATCAGATACGGTCCAACTTTGAGCGCAGTAACTCCAAAACCGAAATCCCAGTCCTGATCCGTCGCACCTCCATTCCCTCGATCAATCTGTCCGGGTCGATCAGTAGCAGCAGCAGCAGCAGCAGCAGCAGCAGTAGCACGACCGGAGGATCGATGAGCAATCTGAGCAATCTGACGTCATCATCCCCGAACGGTGGCACCAAAGCGAGCCCCTCACGCATACCGGTCTTTAGCTCGTCGGTCGCCTCGACGGCCACGGCCGCTGGCTCCAAGTTTGGGTTTCACGATGCCAATGGAGGACGATCACCGCCACCGGCGACCAATGGTGGTTCAGGTCCGCACCATCACCAGCAGCAGAACGGCCATCATCACAGCAGCAGCAGCAGCAGCAGCACCACCACCAACAACAATCTGGTCAACAGCAGCAAGATGTCGGTTAGCATTAACTCGATCAAGAACCAGTCCAAGCATCCGAGCGGCAAATATTGATGCGATCGTGACCGTGTACGATCACGTGGATCGTCTTTGGATGAGTGAATGAAAGATGCATGAGTGTGTGAGCGTGCGTGTATGTGTGTCTGTTCGTTGAGCCTCTTAGCGAGCCTTAATCTACTTATTACCAGAATGTAGTGCGTAGGAACCTGGCCCACGTTCTGCTGCATCAAAGGAGCCCGGAGCCCGATGGAGCACCATGAGGCTTCCTAGCAACCGACAAAGCATGTCTCTCTGCGAACCGCCGGCCTACTCAGTTACCGTTACGCGCATCACAGCACCTTAAAGGGGATCGTCACATGGAGTGATCATCGTATGGGCGGCGTGTAGAGTAGAACAAGCGTCAGCGAATGGGAACCAAACCTGCCGCGGGTTCTTAGAAATTTTGTTTGCTTTTTGGCCATATTATCACGTAGGGTAGGGCTGATTGATTGATGATGATTGATTTTTTGTGGTTGCATGTGGCGCCATCGCCACGTGCCACACTCATTTAAACAACATACACAGCGAGACGAGCTCCATTTGCTAGTTTTCTAAACGATCTATCGATCTACTGTCCTGCTGAGATGTTAACTAAGACATTATCCTTCCGGCACACACTCCCTTTTTTTTCTGTTTGTAGCAGCCCAAATAACCGTCCACCGTCCACTGCAAGGCCGTGGGGAGGATCAGAAGCTCTCAAATGACATGCGGAGCAGCTTCTGATCTACAGCAAATTACCATATTACCACAAGAGGAGTGTCGCGAAAGTGTAATCTTTAGTTTGTTAACAAAACAAAATATTTTCGCCCCTCACGATTCGGCGGTTTATGTTATCGGCTTATATTATTACACCCCAGTGTGGAGGCATTATGTTGCTGTAGCTTGCGGGGTTATTATTATTATTGTAAGGATAAGTATTTGTTATGAAAAAAAAAACCCTACATGCGTCTCTCGACCGATGCAGATCGCGGGTTAACGTTCGGGACGTACGCTCGACGTGCGTTGGTGGCAATATACCTACGGTACAGTATGTTAGATGGATGATCGTGCAAACCACGAGATGCGAATTCACCCTTTTTTTTAAAAAAACGTGCTTAGATACCTAAGAGACTCTGTCTTCCTTTCATCTACCAATCTCTTCTACTCTTTCTTTTCCCTGCACACAACATCCTTGTTTGCGAATGTTTCGAAAATGTTAAATAAATACGTACTTCACATGAACTATTATCGGATCTGTTTTTTTTTAATTCGTGTAATTAAACTTAGTTATTTTAAATTAAAAATTGTAATGCCCTTACCGTTACCGTTGCTTTCCGCCAAATGCACTGCATATCATCATTCATTACATCTACCGGAGTCGCTTGGCAAACGACCAACGTTTATGCTGAATTGGTAGCATTCTTGTTGATGCTGTTGTTGACGAAGCGTTATTTGTGGTGCTGTGCGAAGCGTTTGTTTAGTCTACGATATCAACAATGTTTCTTCTGCTGCTGGCGATGATCGGTTTGCTAAAGCGATCACAACAAACTGTTGTAACATTGTAACAGACAAAAGATGGTTGCAAATCAGAGATGCACATCTGTCCCTCGGGTACTGGGGCGAGTATTACGACGGGCACTTTCCCGAGAACCGAGAACAAACGTTCAAGCATTACTTTCCTTCAAAAGGGTGCGACCAGAATGGGCGTTCATCGCACTCAACCTTGGGCGGTCCTAAATCCAGAGACCATTTATGAGTCATACATCGTCACCCAACATCTGGAAAACATTCCTGGCCCGACCGTGATCTCTGTTTCGAGCTGGCGCGTGAGCATTTTGCTGAATAATACGAGAGCGATTGTGTTTGGGTAAATCGACTTTCACCATTATATCGTCGGCATGCTTGAGATCAAATTTCCAGTGAGCCCACGGGCACACACAGTGTGCTCTGTGTGAGGTACCGTCGGTCATCCCGCAGGACAACATACTCATATTACGAAAGATCATAAATTCTTCTGACAGATACTCATGTCCCCTTGTCTCATTGACTTGGAACAAAAGGTCTATTGCGTAGCTGAAATGTTACTGGAACATATGCACCCCAAGGGCATTCTCCTATCCCATCCTTTTCAAATTTCTATTAGGGCTAAATTAAGACAAAATTTAGTAACAGAGAAATAGATATAAAAATGGTAAATCTTTATTTCAACTAACATGTTCTGACACAATTATAAAGTATTGATTGTTAAGAGTAAAAATAGTCTTTAGATTTTCCAAAAGTACTGGAAAATTGGAAGAAAAACCTTAAAATATTTAATCTTGCCCAACACGATACGTGTGAGCGTTAATAAAACAAAAAAGAGAAAATTGATTTGGAAATTCGATCGTATGTAATCCTTTGAACTCTAGGTCGTACTTCAAAAGTGGAATGAGAGTGGTGTGTTGATAAACGAACATTGAAAGGCACCTTTTCTCTCTTTAATGGCAATGTTCTGTCTCTCCAACGCCGGTTGATTAACGCAACTGTGGTTAATGTGATCGAGCTGTTTTCAGCACTCATAGTGCAGTGTTTAAATGAATTCATAACATTAAAAAAAAAAATAGAAGAATGGCACGATCTGGTTGTGCAGAAGTCTCCCTATTTCCCGCTTACAGATAGTAGAGACATTTCTCCAGCTGCTCGTTCGGTTGCTGGTGTATGTACTGGGACACCAGGAAGGCCAGCTTGTGGGCGTACTGGCAGACAGCAGGCACGCCGACACCGCCGCACCAATTGTAGTACATCAGCGTTTGCCTGTACGTGTACGTCTGGATTTGATCCGTTGTGAGGCCGAGCTCGTTGTAAATGATGTTGTACGATGTTGGGGAGATCGTGCCCTGGCGAGTCGATTGTGAAATCAGGAAAAAGTCCGTACTGAAAGAAGAAGTGTTGAAATGAAGAAAAGCATTTAAATAAAACTTGCAACAACAAGCCTGTTAATAGCATAGACAGATAGGATTAACTTACCGTTCCGGGAGTGTTATGATATCATCAACCACCGTACCCGTAGGGGGATTACGTCCGTTGAAGAACAGCCGCGAATTGATCCGCTTGCTCACCACGATCACGCACAGCTGCGGCTTGTGCGGTTGATAGTTCTGGTAAGCATCAGTCAAGCGCGCCTTGATGGCCTTTACTTCATGCTCCACCACCTGCTTCAACTGACCATCGCCAACGCCATCACGGTACACGAGGAAGCGACGTGGCAGCCGATCTTGGCCAAACTCGCGCTGGTACGCACGAAGCACCTTCGCCACGGTAGCGGACATAAAGTTAGACAACTCCTCACCCTTCCCATGATGCTCGACGCACGAAAACTGCCGAGGATCTTGCGGATCGGAGCCAAACATGGTGGCCGTAACGGCTCCGTAGGATTTGGATTTGTCGCGAGTATCATGGCAGACATCGTAGCCGAGGATCACGATGTCCTTCATCGGATTCCTGGTAATCCACGGCACTCCTCCAAGTTTGCAATTGAGCTGAATGATAACCTTGGTCGCCACCGTCATCAGCGAACGTGGGTTACCGATCGTGCGCGCCTTGATGACCTGCGTTGGAATGGCCCTGTCCACGCAACACTTTTTCTTGATCGCACTGTACCGATCGGCGCGATCATTGCTCACCACGCACATAATAAGCTGCGGATCGCGATTGACCAGTTGCTGCAGAACTTGGGCGTATGCCTGAGGTGAATCGTTGGATACAGTGGCACTAAAAAACAAAAAAATTAAGATGTAAAAATCAAATTAGATAACGGAATCGTAGAAGAAACATCCCTGGATCGCGCACGATCAACACGTATACTTACATTTCCGGTTTGCACATCTGGAATCCCATCGGCGGAGCGACCTTCAGCATCGTCGAGACAAACTCCTGGACCATGCTTTGCTTGCTCGCCTCGCAAACCAGGAACCATTGCTTCAACACTATCGATTTGTACATCTTGTTGTTGCGGAAAGCGTTATTCCAGTCCGCCTCAAAGCCCACATCAACTTCCTTTGACATCACAACGAACTCGCTATCAAGTATACGGGCGGGCAATTCCACAACGCGACGATCGAGCTCCGTTTTCCAAAACTTGAACACCTCGCGGCTGGCCGCTGTCTCCTGGAGGCGTCGGTTGAACCGATCCAGTCGCTCCAATCGCTGGTCCGCATTAATGCGCGTATGATCGGCAATGCTGCGCATCAGGTTGAAGTCCTTCCGCATCGCATCAGTTATGCCGGTCATGCGACACAGCTCCGGCACCAATAGAATTGGCGTCGTGATACCGGATCGCTGCATGCGCATCGTCGGTGTCGATACCAACATCGGTTGGTTCGGATCACGGATCGCTACGTTGTACGTATCCTTAAAGTACTGCATGAAAGTAATGCTTCCACCGTCCTTCTTTGAGAAGCTCGACGACGGGGTGGTGTTGAAATCCACATCCGTAATCTTGTAGGTCTTGGAGTTGTAGGTGCACATGACAACCGATCCGATGATCGTACGCTTGAAATTCTCTTGATACGAACCAGGAACATTGCGCTGGTCGTTGAGCATTTTGTAAACCGTATCGGTTCGCAGCACACGATGCGTTATCTCAACGCACAGCAGCACGTCCTTTTCGTGCTGGCGAATGGACGTAATGTAGCCCGGATAGAGCTCCAGATTGTACTGCGGAATGGCGATTTTCGCCTTTGGATCGAAGTGGTGTCGGTTCATGACCAACAACTCCAGGCTGTTCATCGCCTGGCGCTGCATCAAATTGAGGATCATAAGCCCCATCGTGGACTGCATATCGACCGTGCCGACGTGACGAATTTTCATTTTGTACAGGTTCTCCGTGCGAGAGTCTCGAACCTGCAGCTCCAATTCCTCCGAGCGTAGCTTGTTGTACAGGAACAGCATAGTCCCTTCGAAAATGTATGGACCCAGAACGGGCGCCTGGGTTTTAATGAGGGCGCAAATTAAACCAACATTCTCGATGATCGGTTCAAAATCGATGCGATACTGGAAGACGCACATATTTTCCGATCGCGTCAGCCGGAAGTAGTTTGTCTTGAGCAGGATTTGTTTACCGCGCACACCCTGCTTAGAGGGTGCATTTGCTGTACGCGTGACAACCACCTCCGGTAGATAACGTGCAGCTCGTATTGATCCACGGCCAACCTGTTGATTGCCTCCGCGGGCATCGCCACCGCCGCCTGCTGCACCGTTTCGCGGTGCTGCTGCAACAGCGGGCACACTAGCCGGAGCGCCGCCTGCTGCATCACCTCGACCATTCCCATTCGAAGATGGTGGCTTCCAGTTCGCCTGCTGCCCTGTCGCAGCACCGGCTCCTCTGACTCCACGACCACGGACTCGCGGAACTGTTGGATCCATGATTTACCGACCAAACCGAAGGCGAAGGAAACACTTTTTTGAAAATAGAAGGGGACAAAAAAAAAGGCGAAAAATGATTAGAAAGCAGTTCTTAGCGTACAGGATTAAGGCACCACAAGGTACATGCGCGCTCCAAGGTACAGTAGGCCAGGCAGCAGTTGCAAAAATGCATTTTGAGACACGCGTACCCAAGTCGTAAAAAAAAGCCCGCGCACATCAGCGTAATTCAAAGCCGGTGCCCAAGCAACCGGTGGGGAATGGTGTGCTGCTGCTGCCCTTCCAACCTACCTAACCTAGCTACCCCCAAGCCACAGACACTCTCTTCAAAATCCTAGAACGCGAGAAGCGAACGATGGAAAGAGAAAAAGAAGAAATTGAAACCAGCGATCCTTTTGGTAACAGCCAGGCCTTCGGGGCCGTCGCCGGACGGGATGGGCCGATCGCCGGACGCGAGAGTTCAAAAGAGAACAAAAGCACCTTACACATACTTAGAAACGCTCTAGCCGGGCATCAAATTTAGGCGAATTGGTTTCATTGTTTCCAAGAACTGGCGACTGCTTTTATGGAAATTGCAGCCGAGAGCGCGATGGCCTCGGATCCTCGAAGGTGGAGGAACAAAATGGTCGCCGAAACGAAAAACGTGCTTCTTTTCAGTGAAAACTGCTACGGAAACGGCGTTTAACCAGGATTTGGCCGCAGCATTAGGATTTCTTGATCTCATGGATGTTACAAACGAATTAAAATTATCGGTGAACCGGAGAAAGTGAATAAAACTGCGCCATCGAACGTGAAATATCATGTTCGGTGGTGCCGGAATTTCGTTTCAGCGAAAAGCGATGGAATTCAGACGCGCGAGACGGACGGAACAGAAAAATGCATCTAAGGACAGTGCAAACATACCTTGAATGATGCTAAAGAAGCTGGAACCGGACGGCCGGAACTGGGATTTGGTAGCACAACCTGGGAGGGTCTCTTCACTCGTAGAATATGCACGTGCAAAGCAGCACAGCTCACTCTGATTTCCACCGCACAACCGCTCGCGGCAAACGCTCGAAAATTAATAAAAAATTCCGCGTTATTTTTGCGTCTTTTGTATTGGCTGACACAGCTGTCAAAGCGTACCGACGAAACCGACGACTGCTGGCAACCCTGGCAGCTCTGCTGGGCCGTACCCAGCCTGTGGTCTATGTGCGCGAGGTACTGTGACGTCAGAGTACCTGGGTCGCTGTGCAGGAGTGAGCAGGACCGAAAACCGTCGATGGACCGTCTCTGCGTGTACCACGACAGGGGTGAGGCCGTGCTAACATGCGTTTTATCATCGCGATTTTTTCATCACCCCACTTCATCATCATTTCGTGTGCGAAGCTCCGTGAAAAGTCCATCTCTCTGGCCATTTTGTGAATTTTTCCATCGTTCTCAATACATCGTAAGTAGAAAAGGGTTCCTGGAAGCAGGCAAATATCGAAGGGAGGTTGTAAAAATGAAGCACAGCCGTGGCGAGCCAGTTGTCGTGCTGGAAAATGCGCAAAGGAAAAGATGTGGCACCTTGGGTATCGGCCTCTCTCCCTCTCGGCCCCCCACAGATTGCCCAGCTGGCAACCGCGTGTGAATTCCTTTTCGCTCTTTTTGCCATTTTTTCACGCTGGCACCAGCCCGAATTCGAAGGCAATCCGCCTGCGATACTTGCGTAATTCTCTGGGCAAATAATGGAACCCACGGGAGGAGTTTGCTCGGGGACGACGGCGATGGCCATCCTTGAACTCAAACTCGGTTGCCCTCTTTTTAATCAGTTAAAATTCAGATAAGACGTTCACTGTGTGGTATGAGCCCCGTTCGCCATATTTTGTCAGCAGTTTTTTTTTTCTTTCTACCAACACATTTACAATATCCCTTTGCGGTCGAACGCAACGTACAATCGTGGCCTGCTGCGGTCCCGGGGTGGTTAAAAAGGGTTTTTTTGTGGTTCCTTCCTCAACCAGGCTCATAATTTTACGCACGCAGCAAGCTATGATAAGACTTAGAAAACCAGTTTTTACGCCTCACATTCTACCCGAATTTCGTGAGACATTTTCTTTTCATCTTTTCCTTTTTGGTGTTCTTCATACGATCCAGGTTCCAGCACGTAGTGTGAATTCTAGATAAAAAAAAAGGTCGAGGCATCGCAAGTGTCGTCTATACCAACCGGAGAGAGAGCATACCGTTCGCTGCGCCCGTTCAGGAGGAGTTCCAGAATCCAACGTACCGCAGAGGGTCCCCCCAGCACACAGTGCGTCGGACAACGTGTGTGTGTGTGTGTGAGACGTGTGCGTGTCGGAGCAGGCCTTCCTCCCCAGCGCTCGCTATCAGCCGGAGACCTAGTCGTGCCAATTGATTAACAGCAGTAAAGGATCGCCTGGAGCGGCGGCTATCGTTTTATATGAATTTAGAAAGCGTACAAGGTGAGTAAGGGGAACCATTTGTCTCTCTGAACATTACCTGCGTCTCGATGTCAAGCAATTGCAATCACAGTCGCAGAATCTCCATGCGCAGGAACATGAGATTTTGGCATCGATGCTGTGGTTGCAGGTGCGAAAAACGTCCCTCTCTGTGCACATGTCTTCCATGGCAACCGAGAGGAGCATAAGATGTGGTCTGGTGGGTGGGTGTCTTAAAATAGCAAGCATCGAACATCCTTTTCTCACTTCCGCGAGCAATGCCTTTTTGATTCGTCAGTGGTTGCTGCGATTGCGTCAGCTGTTTTCCGTCTGCCACAGACGCACTGAACGAGTCATAGAAAGGTTCCGACGCGTCTTGGGTACCACGTTCCTTTGCATTTATCTGGTACTCCAGTTTCTTCTTTGAATGAATCATTTCTCGAATTTTTTTCCAAGATGCAAAAAATGCCACGTGAGCATTGCTTTCGAATCGAATCAAACGCTCCTGATTGATGGGTTCAATCGATGTAATTGCTTGCTTTTGCTGTCCACGAAATACCATACATTCCTGCTGCCACACACGACGATGAGACCGATGTATACTGTACGCTAACATATGATTGCACATTGTGTTTTGCAGAAATATCAGCACTCAAAGGAGCACCGCTTTCTCCCATATTACGGAGTTTCAGTGGTACAACGTGCATGATTTCACATAGTAGCAAAAGTCATAGGTAGGTGTGAACTTCCCTTTACAAGCGACAAGATGATAAAGGTGTTCTCTGTGTTAAAGTATGGCGCGTAATCGTTCCTTTTCTTTTTTTCTTTCCCCCAACTCTTCCACAGGACTTCCAAATATTCCAGCAATAGACATCGAAAATTACAGCCATTCAGAGAAACGTGAAAAGAGCGTTCGAAATTAGGATTTTACCAATTTTATTTAATTCAAAAATAAGCTACAACCTAAAATTTCCTGTTTGCTGCGCACTGTGAATTTTGCATACTATTTGCAAACATATTCTTACCCCGTCTGCTAAAAGCAGCTTGCAAGAAAAGGAGGTGAAAGAAGAAGCAGAAAGAAGAGCTCCCCGAGAAAGGAGTACACTAGGAGCGGGAGAGATAGTAAAGAGGTGAAAAAAGGTGAATATTAGTATTCGGTTTGAACGGAATACGCCTCCCGGAATCATTGAAACGCTTTCAGAAAAACAAATCAAAAAAGATCTTAGTATCCTACGACTTCAGTGGATTAATGCGCACCCAACGTTAACGAAACGAATATACTAGTCATCGTAAAGTGGAATTTGCGCACGTCGTCGCTATTATCAGCACAAGCAACAAGCGAATGATTGTTTCGTCATCTTGCCAGCACGTCATCCCCTGCAGTGTCGGATCGTTAGCAAAGGAGAGCACAGTTGCAAAAACTAGTTTTATTATACTAGATTTGGCTTGAGTTGAATAGTAGTTTGACTAGTTTTATGGTTCTTTGATCGTTTGATTTGTTTTTATTGATTTTTAGCAGGTATTTAAGTTTTAGTTTTATTTTATTTTTCTAATTTTGAATTTCCTTTGCTTTATCCCGTCTTATGAACATAATTCATGATCATCATTGGGCCAGCTGTGACGAGTTTTGAAGGCATTTGAAATTGTTGCGTGTGCGCCGATCGTGTGCCATACGGTACGCCTGCAAGTGAGTTTGTCCGTGAGCAGTTGGCTAGAGCGAGAATAGCTGTACAGCATTACATCAACGCCACGACAAAGATCCGTACCACAAATGCTTTTGCTATCAACCAGGCTACTACGAGTCGAGAACGCCGAAACCGTTTTCCGTAAAAAGATTGGCCCCGGTGGTAGTACTGGACCAGCACCGTACAACTACGATCGATTGCAAATGAATTTGATTGGCATGCAGCAGCATTGTCGCTCGTTTCGCTAAAACAAAACACCCGGAGCAGCTACCTATACCCGATGTTGTGCGATCTTTAAGACAGAAGCAGCAGCAGCAGAAGTGCGTTGCAAATTCTCCGGAGACACGTGTTCGCCGTCTTGGTTGTTACTGATTCAGTAAGAACATCAACGCAGCGCTGGAAAGCCGTCTGTTCTCACTTCGTTTGATATATTCTGCAGTTGAATAGAACCGTTCGCAGGAGCTTGGGTCTTTTTGCAGTAGATTTGACAAGTGTCGAGAATTAGAACCACATCGACAGGTGAATGTAAGTGCCCGGAGAGATGCGCTGTCGTTAATAGCTCCTACTACAAATTCATTTTTGCTTCGCAGAAAAAAAATCGTTTCTATCTGTACGAAGGTTCTACAGTCACTACAGTCAACATGGCTACCGTCAACGTAAACCGTAATGTCACCGACATCTTTTACCGATACAAGATGCCTCGCATCAATGCGAAGGTGGAAGGCAAGGGTAACGGCATTAAGACGGTCATCGTGAACATGGCAGAGGTTGCCCGGGCCATCGGCCGTCCTGCAACTTATCCGACCAAGTACTTTGGATGCGAGCTTGGTGCTCAGACGCAATTCGACTACAAGGTAAGCGCTGCAGCCTTTAGTTGATGTTGCCCTTTTCATTCAATTAAATTATTCGAATTACTAACTGTGTTTGCTCTATTGCAGAACGAACGATTCATTGTGAATGGTTCGCATGATGCGACGAAGCTGCAGGATCTGCTTGACGGTTTCATTCGCAAGTTCGTGCTCTGCCCGGAGTGCGACAATCCGGAAACCGATCTCATCGTATCGTCGAAGAAGGGAACGATTTCGCAGGGCTGCAAGGCTTGCGGTTTCCATGGGCCGCTCGAGGTGAACCACAAGGTGAACACGTTCATAATCAAGAACCCACCGAACGTTAACCCGGCAAGCCAGGGAGCGTCGCTGACCGAAGGTAAGCGTAGCAAGCGTACCAAGAAGGGCGAAAACGGTGACGAATCGTCTGGCAACCTGAACGTCACGGCCACCAATGGTACCGGTGCGACGAATGGAGATGGCGGCGAGGCGACGAACGGAGATGAATCGCCGAACGAGTCAATCTCTACACCGGCTACACCGGCCGTTGACGAAGACGAGGTTAACTGGACCGTCGACACGTCGGAGGAAGCCGTACGCGCTCGCATGCAAGATCTGACGGATGGAGCGAAGAACATGACGGTTTCGGATGATTTCGACAAGACGGAAAAGGAGCGAATGGACATCTTCTACGAGCTGGTCAAGAGAAAGCGCGACGCGGGCGAACTGGATAGTGTGCAGGTTCACAAAGAGCTGGCCACCGAGGCGAGCCGGCTCGACATCCAGTCGAAGTCGACCCTGGTGCTGGCCGAGCTGCTGCTGACGGCCAACATCATCCAGGAAGGCCGCAAGTACCGCAATCTGCTGCTTCGCTTCACGCACGAGGACAAGAAGGCGCAGAAGTATTTCATGGGTGGGCTCGAGCTGATCATTGCGCTGCACGCCGACGAGCTGATGCCGAAGGTGCCCGGCATCCTGAAGCTGTTCTACGACAGCGACATCCTGGACGAGAAGGTGATTCTGGACTGGTCGCAGAAGGTTAGCAAGAAGTACGTCTCGAAGGATGTCGCCGCGCAGATTCACGAGCGTGCCAAGCCCTTCATCCAGTGGCTGCAGGAGGCGGAAGAGGAAGAATCGTCGGAGGAAGAGGACGATTCGGATGTCGAGATCGAGTATGACGATCGCGCAAAGGTGGACTCGCTGCGCAACAAGCAGCCGGTGAAGCCGGAGCCGAAGAAGGCTGCTGCTGCCGCCGCCGCCGCCGCACAGGAAGATGATGAGGAGGGCGAGGATCTGAACATCGACGATATCTAAGATCGTGTCTCTCCGCGCGACCGGCATATCGTCGTCGCTACTATATTATCATAGCTATGTGCGTATGTGTTTTCAACTGTCTGCTTTCATCACCGATTATCGATGTTACGGATTGGCCTGCATCCACGGAACCTTCTGATATCTTCCCCCATCGCCTACCACCGGACGACGCATCGCAGTGTGCGGGTGGCTGTAAAAGGAACATTGGCCGCGTAAATTTATCTAGCATTTTGTTTTCCCCCTTTACACAACCTAAGTTTTGTGTCAATCACCTTCTTTCTTGCTTCTCTTTCACCTCTTCTTTTATGTTTGCTCGGGTGTAGTATGCGAGCAATGCAAACCGATAAGCATCGTTTGAAATGAATAAAAATTTATGATTGAATTGGAGTTTTTGCGAGTGTATAACACATTACTACTAGCGTATAACGGTGAATCGAAGAGGAAGCGATGTTTTTCATCGAACGCGAGCGTGTTTGACAGCACTCCCCATTCGCGTATAACAGATCGATGTGATGAAATTCGGCAATCAAAATTCATCGCACCAAAAAAGTTGTGATTGTTGCTCGCATTTCATTAAATAATTTGTTCTAGAAACGGTATTCGCTATTATTTAATCGTTCAACTGATTGTGGAAAGAGAAGCTGTTGATAATTATACGCATTTTCGTGTATTCAGTGTTCTCCGGCGCGTCACTGCAGGGCTTGACAGCTCTTCTCCGGTCGAGCTTCCCAACATTCGCTTCGCCGAAAGTGGCCACACAGTAAATATACACCTGTAGAGGGTCCGCAGTCGCTCCATCCAGCCCGATCATCGTCATACTCCTTCCATTCGTGCGACTGTCCTCGCGCACCCATCAGCGAAGGCACGCCACGAAAAACTCATCATCATCATCACCATCATCGTCGTTGTAGTTGGCCGTGTTCCGCTAAATCATAAGGTAAGTTTTTGTGGAACATTTTTCCTGGTGGCCTCTTGCCCTCCCGAGGCACGTGCACGTGTCCTGCGCTGATAACGAGGGCGGTGAAGTGTTTTTCTTTCCCCGTTTCGAGTGCCCATCACCACCGGGCCGTCCTTATCGTAATACCTACGACCAGAGTAGGGAAGAGAATGTTCCATCCGTCGGCCCCCGGTGCTGATAAGAAGTCTTCCCAGTGCTCACACGGATCTACATAGTACGGGGCATGGGAAACTGGACAAAACAACAACCCCGCCACGCCTGTCCTGTCCCTCTTTCACGGCTTCGCTTGCCTTTTAATCACGCTCGGAGTCCGATTATGTAAGAGGTGGCCGCTGACCTCCTCTCGGCAGCAGCAGCGGCGCGTCTTCCAGGATGGATGCGACCGTAGGCGACAGGCGAAAGTGTAGTGCGTCGTTGTTGAATCACCACACATCATCATCATCGTCATCATCATCGCTGACGACGAACGCCCTGATCGGTCTATCGCTGCTCGGTGTCCGCGACGCGATTATACCGTGTTTACCATTTCCATTGACTCCTCTTGACCCTGACGGAGTCGCGTGTGCATGCGGGACACCAGTAATGTAGACTTTGCTTATTTTCCCTTTCGTTTCATTTTCGTTTCAGACAGCTGCAGAAGAGGTTAGTACCCTGTTGTGGCCGCATCGCCTAACTATGTGTGCTCCAAGCACGCACGGTCGTAGAAGTGAATCGTAAAAGCGCAATTCGTGGCGTGCCGAACAACACACCCAACGTGCTCCATATAACCAACCGCGACACCGGTGGGGTGTGCTAGATTTCCATATTATTACGCAAACAGCGCACCGCAAGACGCGCGGTGAATCACTGGCGAAAAGAGGCGCGGCGAAAAGAAGAAGGAAAGGCAGAATTTGAGTTTTTTCGGGGACGACGGTGTGCGATGATGGAACCGCAGAAGCATAATACGCGTGGCTGCGTTTTTTCGCTGCTCTACTCGATCGGTTCGTTTGCGCTGGCCAGTGCCAGCCTGTCTACGCTTAATCCGAGCGATCGGATCACGGTAGAGAAGGGAGCCTTGCTGATCAGCCTCGGGTTCGTGTACTTTGTCGCACTGACCGAGTTTCTCAACAAACTGCTGCTAAAGACGGCCCTCGGCCATAGCTTCGTCAAGCGCTACCGGTTACGCGTGTCCGATGTGCTCGACATCACGAACAAGTAGGTGTCCTGCATCCGACGTGGTCGAAGGTTTGATGATAACATCCTCATGTTGCTCCTCTGCTTCATTAGACTCGTTTCAGCGGTTCAGGCGGCGTTTTCCTGCATTGCTGGACTGTTCGTTTGTCGCTGGTCCTGCCCGCGGAACTTTCTGCACGCCTCACACTTCCTGTCGGAATCGTACGCCTGGTTCGCGGCGTCCTACTTCTTCTACGATCTCTGGTCGATGTACAAAATCTATGCCGCCGAAGCGGCCCTGAAGATCAAGGCAAAACTGGGCCTTCACTCCTTGGGTGGTGATGGTAGCGAGAACAACAACGAGGTGACCGGTGGCCGGAATGGTGCAGTGAACGGAGCCCGTAACCGTGGTCAGAAGGAGACGGCGGCGGTGGCTGCGGCTGCGGGAGAGGATAGCGATGAAGCGGTCGCTAACGGTGGCAATCTGCAGGCCCTGGATGATATACCGAGCGTCTCGCGGGGCACACTGTCGTTCGTGAGTCCGGGCAAGTTGGGCATTCCGAGCTTTGCCAAGTATCTGATTACCCACCCGCTGATGGTGTTCCATCATCTGTTTATCGGTTCGTACGGTCTCATCGTTATCTCGGTGAGTGCAGCTTGTGAGAGGAAAATTTAAAAAAGGGGAAACTGATTTCTAATCCATATCGGTTTTGCTTTACACAGTATCTGCGCGGTGGGCTCGGTGATTGCGTGTTTAGCTTCATGTTTATGATGGAACTATCGACGCCATTCGTGTCATTCCGGGGCATTCTCAGTGTGCTCGGCCTGAAGCAATCAAAGGTGTACGTTGTGAATGGGTTGCTGATGCTGATCACCTTCTTCTGGTGTCGCGTTTTCCTGATGCCGTACGTCTGTTACTACTACAGCCAGGTGGTGAACCTGCCCTTCTTCACGGTACTGAACTTGCTAGCGCCTTTTAGTTTATCTTTTTAACTAAAACTGTCCTTCATTCACTTTATTTGCAGGCCGTATGGAATCTTCCCTGGGGATGCAAGGTTAGCATTCTAGCCCTGTTCTTGCCCCAACTGTACTGGTTCCGGTTGATGGTACGAGGTGCAATGAAGGTAAACCAAGAAGGAATCGAGAGACTAAAGTGCAGAAGGCAGCTGACTACAGAACCAACGTTAAACCCTCTCAATGACCTCTTCATTTTAGGTGTTTTTCCCATCGAAAGCCACTCGCGGTAGTGGCAGCGCAACTCGTGGTAACGCCGCGAACGATGCTTCCTGTGCAAACGAGGCGGTGGCGGCCAATGGTGGCACTGCCATCAAATCGTCCCAATCCAAAGATAGTGAAATACGTTCGTTACTGTAGAGAGTAGAGAGGTCATCGTGTAGTGCACAAAACTGAGATCGAATGCTTCGCAGCAGAAGCACAGCAGCACAACGAATAGGGCCAAGGCCCCCCCGGGGGGCATTGCATCATAACCCTTAACAGGCACCACCACCTTAGCGGCTTCAGCGATATACAGCCTAAGTGTTATTTTGTGTGTAATTATACTATTCACCTGTAATGCGCACCGATCTGTCCTGGAAAGAGAGAGAGAGAGAGAGCTGTGTTGGATCGAGGGCGGGGGGGATACGGATTCGAACGAACGGAGATCCATGATGAGCAGCAGCAGCTACGTAGTTACCTAGTCATATCGATTCATTGCTTTTCACTACACTACGTCACCATATACATATATTTCCATTATCGGAACCCACTGAACACCCACAGACCACAGACTTAAAAACCGAACGAAATATACCCAGGGATTATTAACCAGTTCTACATAACACAAGCGAGAAGCGCAACCAGTGTACTTCCAGATTGTTCTTGCCAGTCATTTGTTCAGTTGTAACTAAGCAAAATGTAAGATTATACACAGGACAGATCAGCACAGAGATATTAGGCGGAATGTGTGCGTGCGTGCGTGCGCGGATAGGGTGTGGTGGTTCAGCAAGAAGCAGGTGTAACGCAGATAAGTTATTGGTATAACATAACCGAGAATACGAAACCAAAAAAAACCAATCGTGCATTGTGTAAGCATCTCGCTCGGTGCGTGCCGTACCGTGCGCGTGTATCCGTGTCTTCTGATCCGTTTAGATGATAGACTTTTGTGTGCATTTTTTCTACCGACCCATGAGAAGCTGGGAACAGGCGAGCAGCAGAGCTTGGAAAGCGTACAGGCTTTTGTGTGCGCGGTAGTAAAGTCATACGAAGAATATGGCCAGTTAGAACAACAACCCTTATTCACTTAACTGTTAGATGGAGCTTTCATAATTAGTGTGCTGTGTTAATCAGGATCCCCTCCCCGTTCCCGACATGGGTTTGGGGAACTGGATGGTAGAGGAAGCAGCGGTGATTGGTGATGCTGCGTGTTTGTATGGGTAGTACAGGGGCCTTTGGCCGACATTTAAAAGTTTAACATAAATTGTTAGTCCTAGCAGAGACAGGGAACCGTCATCGACTGCAGCAGGTAGCGGGGGAGGAACATGTGTTTTGGCATTCCATAGGACACAGTGCATCGTTCGCCAAATGGCTTTTTTGTGGAACAGTAGCAAGGGCAAGTAGTAGTTTGGAAAAGACATTCGATAACGGCATAACACGATCGTTTGGATGAACATTTTCTGTGCATTAGACGGCCAGTAGCAGCGGCGCTAGATTTCCGGTTAGGGTTCAGGGGGTGTGGCGGTAGAATGCGAGAGCGTTGCAGATGGAACTATTTGAATCATACCAAAATATGGTGTTTGTGTACCACTTTACAACATATAGAGAAATAAAGATGAATATGTCCGTTTTTTGTTAACATTCGCATAGGTTTTTGGTTGCTGGTACCCCGCGGAACTAAACTGTGTTAAGGAAACAGGTAAAGTCATCAGTAAAACTTGTCCCGTAAATGTTAGGGACGCGGTTTCTAACCAAAATCTTTGGAAAAACTTTGGAAAATCAGTGAAAATTCAACGCTTAAATTTAAATGTTTCTGCGTGGGCAATGTTTTTGCTGCATGGGATTATTGAAAAAAAAGACAAAAAAACACACAAACGTCACCTCTGTCAAAATCGTCGTCAAAAAAAATTGATGAGTTCGCGAGAAAGAAGATTTCGGGACTGATTTTAGGATTTTGGATCGTCCTAGCAAGGATTTGCAATTCGCGTGTGTTCGTCCGACGGCGGAAATCGTTTGCCCATCGCGTCCCATCGGTCGTGTACTGTTCGCGGAGTGCAAAACCTCGTACCCCTCGTAAGTGTTGTTGGTCCCGGCAGGTGCGGGACGAAAATTGCTGCTGAACGAGAAGAGCGACTCGGCCGCGGCTCGGTTCGGTGTCCGTAGCAGGAAGTGAACGGCGACAGCATAGCGGATCGTCCTGTGCTGTCCATTCCTGTGAGGATTTCCCTGTGTAGTGACCCTGTAGGCGTCCAGGCTATCTAGGCTCGTATTACCAGCATCAGCAGGACCATCGGACAATCGAAGAGGGAGCGGCATGAATCGAATGGTAATTTTTTGTTTTGATTTTTCGTCCACCACCAGCACCACTGCCGGAACGCGGCCTTCGCGCTGGTGCTGGTGGTTCAACTTCGCTCCTTGGCCGATCCGTTTCCGTAGCAGCTTCAGCGAGCATCTTTCCGGTCTGTCCAGGTTGCTACGATTATTGCCACCCCGATGGCTACTTTTCGCTGCCGGCGCCTGCTTTCGGTTCGGACCGAATTCCCCGGCCGCCCATCGAGCTGTCAAATTTTGGACCGAGCCTGCGGCCACAAAGGGGTGGACACGTGCGATAGAGCGAGAGAAAGAGAGAGAGAGTAAATGCCGCACCTGGTTCCCGGGTGCTTTAGGCAAATCCTTGGATGAGGATGGTCTACGCGGTCTCTACACCTGGTGATTGCATCTGGGGGTGTGGCTCGAATCGAATCGTTTTCCACCCATCCTGACCGATGAGTATCACCCTTTTCGGGGCGCCTCTTCGCCCACGACGCGAAGGAGCATGTATGTTCGGCAGGATCATCGTTCAGCCAATTTTCCCGGGCACGCTTATGTAAAGATCATATCGTAAGACCGGAAGATGCTGGGGGAGATAGTCGGAAGTGGAATTAATTAATGTAGCGATTCGAAGTCCGCACCGTTCAGTAATCGTGCATCTTGGGCTCACAAAAGCCAAAAGAGATTCGAGCCGCGAACGGCAGCGATTAGCGCACCACGCGGTTTGCGGGAAAAAAGTATTTTGGTTCTTTTTCTCAGCGCGTTGTTGCTCCCTCTTCCTCTTCTTTACCGTCGCGCGGTCACCATCGCAACGCGGCAAGCCGCACAACGTGGTTGAAAACACGTGGAACTCGTTGAAATGGTAAACAATCTATGCGTGTGAACAACATGGCCCAGCATGTACCCGGCAGGCATCTGGGATTGATGGCAGTATTTTTTTTTGTTATTGCTACTCTGTGGTTGCTGGGATTTTATTGGATTGATGCATAATAATTAGTGCAATTTAATTCGAAACGAAGTTGCTAAACCAGAAGATTGGCAACTGATAATTTAGCTATTTATCGATTTAGATTGATGAATGTTAATACTAATCCTGTCGATATTGTTTCCATCTTATTTACAGGCGATGAAGAAATCATCCTACGGCATGGAGGACGACGATGAGGACGACGAGGATGGCAAGGAGGAGGGCGGCGGTATCGAAGAAGATATGACGGATTCCGATTTCGACGATGATGAGGACCCGGATGAGATCGAGGTTCCAGGTAAATAGCGTCGCCCTGTCCATCATATTCGACGCCTACTTACGGTTTTCCCTGGCCTCCGCTTGCTTTGCTATTCTGAGGAGGTTTTAGTATGTACTTAGCGTATGCCTGCTGCGCTCTAGTTGTAAAATATCATCTGGAAAACCCTCGACGAAACCCTTTCGATAGTTTAACATCCTTGGATGTGCCACCAATGATCGAGTATGTAATACTTTTGTTCTTCCGATAGAAACGGTTTATTTGAAATTAGTTTGTTAAAGTCCTGAAACACTACACCGGCACCGAGTATCGTCTTGAGAGCCGCCGTCCATTAAACAAGATTTCCATAAACCCCCTTTTCCACCCGCTGAAGGCTGCTTATACCTGTATTTACTTCTCGCGAATGTACGGATAGATTCGTCATCCAACGCGCGCTCACAGAAAACGGCGAACGGGTTCGCGGAAGCCGCGCATCGCGCCTCGCGGACCTTATGTATATATTTATTATGCTACACTGGAATCGATTCAAACAGTTTGCTGCGTCGAGGAATCCGGACTAGCCTCCGGTAGCTCTCTCTCTCTCACTCTGTCCCCTGTCTCTAAGCATTCCCTTGCAAAGGACTAACTCCTTGCCAGGCCCGAAGCACGAAGCACGGCATACGAACGTCCCAGACCGAACGAAATATGGAAGATTCTTCGACTACAGGCTCTCCCTCTTGCCCTACTCCCATTTGCCACGGTCATCAAATCGCTCACCCTTCGGGCGGGAGGAACGTCTGAAGGCAGGCTGTGCGTTATCATTGCTACCGAGGCACCGAGCCACCACTAGCGCCCTTGCTTAATAAACTCATATCTACTCCCTCGACCGAAGATGAATACGTGCGCAACGGTGGAAGGGGACGGAAAGTTGTTGCCCATTCCCCTTGTAACGCGTTTAACCCTTTCTCAAGTTCGTGGTGAGGGTTAGGACACGGGGGATGGCAGTAAAATCGGCAGTTTCTTGCGCGGTTCAGCGATCGTCTAAAGTTGTTCGCTTGCCTTCGTTCGACCGAAGACCAATATCCTGCAACATCTCCTCCTGCTCCTTTACAATGATTGAGCTCGTTCTACCACACCACCCCTCTTTAGGGAGGTGGTTGCTAATATTCTAGTCCATGAGGGGGAGGGCTGCGACCGGTTTGGGGCTGTCGTTCGTTCGCAACACCCTTTCACACCCACGCACCCACCCAATTCCACCTGCTCGCGAGGGCTCCGTTTCGGGCTACACTCGCTAATTGTGGCACCCAAAAGTGGTGGGGTGGTGGATGGATGGGATTTCTCCGCAAGACTAGGGACGACGCTGATGCTGCTGTTGGCTGCCAAGGCTGCTGCGTTCGTCAGTTGAATTATTAGCTCGCATGTGTCAGGACGCGAATTCTGGTAGCTCCGTGCACTGTCGGCCGGTTAAATTATTGATTATAGTAGCCTGGGAAGCAGGAGGTTCCTTTCCTTTGTCAGAACGACTGGTCTTGAAGCAAGCTGGTTCGCGGTAGGTAAGCTGCGGTGGTGTGCTCTCGGCTCTCGTTGTTTTGTCGTTACAACGCTCAACGGACAACTGTGTAGTGCGTCGTATTGGGTTTATCACATCATTGCTATTATCTAATTACTGTGCATAAGTAATCGCTTCATGTTAGTGCGTTAGTAAGTTTTCTTTTGCATACAATTAATCTTCTTTTTTCTATCCTTCTCCTCTCCTTATTCCAGGCGGTGGTAAAGACTTAGCAACCGTTGCCACGCTAACGAAGAAGTTTAAAACGGAAGACTACGCCGCGACAACGCCAGCCACGGAAATGCCGTCCGAGAGAAAACCGTCAATCGGTGGTCCGGCCGCTAGCGGTACTGGTGCAGGATTGCTAGCGCCTGGACGAGGAGCAGCAGCATTAGGAGGAGTAGGACGACCCAAGATCGTTGTTGGTGGTGGTGGTGGCAGTGGTGAGTAGTGTAATCGTTCACAGAGTTTCAGTATATGTGTGGTTCGCGAGGACACCGTGCTTGTTGTGCCCCCGGGGGGTACACAGTTAGGCTGACATGAATCGGGGACCGGGGGGGATGTGGGATGACGGGGGAACACATTCTAGCGATTTGATTGCCCCGTTTCGCTAATACATGTTATCGTTCTTCCATCTTCTCTTACCTCTGACTCTCGTTCCATCATTCGAAACGGGCGATTATGTGTGTCCGGCGCGGTTCCTATGTGTGCCTGTGGGCCTGGGACCAAACTGCCCACTGCTGCGTGTGGGTGGGCACCCTTTCGATGCTGCTTTCTGATGCTGTACATAATTCTAATCTCGTGGTACACGGCTGTGGCTGCGGCTGCGGCGGCGGCTGCGACGGCTGATACATAATCATTCGTCCAAACATCGCGCATTATCCCTTCCCGCCCATCTTGAACGCTTCGCTTCCGATGCATTGCGGTGCATCGCGATGCTTCCTGCCGACCGTGCACCCCATTTCCGGACACACCCGAGCAGCCATTCTCGCTGCTGGCGGACGTGGTGGTGATGGCGGCGAAGGATGTCCTTCGTCTTCTGGTGGCATTCCAGCTAAGCGTTCTGGCGTAGGGTTGGAGAGAAGTGGCCCAAGCGGCGGTGGCAGCACTAGCAGCAGCAGCAGCAGCAGCAGTAACAACAACAACAAGAGCGGCGGCAGCATCGCTGCTCGCGGTAGCAGTATTGTCGTGCCGAGTGTTAGCGGGCTTGCTGGTGCGGCGATGATGGGCAAGCGAAACGTGATGGTTCCCACCGGGACACCACCACCCGGCGCTACCAGCATACTGGGCGGCCTCGGCAGCTACTACCCACCGAGCATTGCCACTCTGCTGGCGCAGAGTAAGTTCACCTTCTGGCCATTCTCAGAGCCAGCAGCCGCATACCTGTGCGGCGCTGCATCTGCGCTGACTGGGAAATGGTTGGGAAAATTTACTTTACCTCATTATTTTTCAATTATCTATTGATGAGGTTTCTTATGCTGGCCTACTTTTTGGTTTTGCATTTTGGTATCCGCGCCTGTGTCTTGATTTGTTCCTTTTTCAAACGTTATACGACATGTTTTATCGCTCTTTTTTAAATTATAAACATTCTTCGTCTTTACGTTTCAATTGCATTATGAAGTAGAAGTTTTGTTGTTATCCGTTTTTGTTGTCCAGCTTGGTATCGATCTGATTAATCAGTTCGATAGCTGGAAAGGATATTGCGTTTTAGGTTATTATTTGGGAGCTGCAGCAATAATTGGGTTAATGAATTGGCCACCTTTCAGTTCTGGCGAAGCAAAACGATGCATTGTAAGATTCTTTAAGTTTGCTCCTGCGAGTGTAGATGTAGAGATGCATCGTGTTGATATCGCTGTTCAGTATCGATTTTGAAATTAATTAAGATTGACATGTGGCCTACGGTATGGTCCATCTCGTGGCATTTCATTGCAGTAGCGTCTTCCAGGGGGGCGGAGTGTACACTCATTATGTTAATCAGGTCATCCGTAGTCAAAATATCAATCCATTAATCATTGATTTATGTACCAATTTAGGTAGCACGCGTTTTACTTAGTTTTATCATTTCTAGTGAGAATTTCCTCCATTTAATGCTAATCTTTGTTGAA
>NC_064878.1:13460000-13505000 GCF_943734665.1 Anopheles aquasalis | reverse complement strand
AGCCGACAACCGCGACTACAGTGAGAGACAAGTGATAGTGATTCGCGACTCCCCCTCCCACCGGGTGTAGCACGACAGGTTAGGACGAAGGGGCGAATAGTATGAAAAATAAAGACGGAATACCCTAAGGCACAAAGAGTAGTGCGTAATTGGGGTGATGATGTACATCCGAACAGCTGACAAGAGATTAGCGATAGGGATCTAGTGACGGACGGACGGACGGACATGATTTAATCCCTTTGAGAGGGAGCATGATGGTTTCGGCATTGATTCCAGAATTGCATGGACTGTTGGTAATCGGTTGTAGCATCTGTGTTTTTATGTTTAAAAAAATGTATTTCAATGGTGAAAAAATGGACAAAAAATCTGATCAAACAAATATTAGAAAGCAAACGGGGACTAGAATGTTGTGTGTCATGAGGTTTTATCGTAGAGAAGAATGATGTCTTCGTCGGTGCCGTTAGCCTTGCGGGCTTTATCAAGCGCTTGATATGGAATGTAGCACACTTCTGAAAATGACATAGGGAAGCGATACATACATCGAGGTTAAATTGGGTGATTATTGGGGTGGGGTGGTTCGCTGCGCTACTCACTGTCTTTGCAAGCCGGATTACGGTACATGAACTTTTGTAGCCGCTTGTTGTACCCGCACAGTACGATGTAGTGGCCCATGTAGCTGGGAGTGATGCTTAGGCAGGAGCTGTAGAAGGAGCAACCAGATCGGTTAAAAACGACCAAGGAACAAAGGACAGGGGGGGACATCGAACCCTACTTACCGTAGCTCACAAGGCAGTTTGTTCATTTTGCACAAATCACAGTACAGAAGCGAGGCGCTGGTGAGCAGGATGATGTTACCGTACGTTCCAAGGTGATCGATCAGAAAACGATAGTTTACCGCGCACTGCTTCACATCGATACCGTTCTCCTCGGCGTGACGGAATTTATCGTTCACGCGCACCATATCCTGGGGGCCGAATGAGAGATAAGATAATGAATGATGATGGTTAACGGGAAGGGCTGACCATGAGCCCACCCTTAGTAGCCCTAGCAGCGTACCAGTGTGTACGATTTGTAGTAATTGTTACCCCGGTGTCGCGGATTCGCACCGAGCATGGTGGTCAGGTACTTGTGCGGAACGTTAAAATCCTTAAGGATGTAGCACAGGTCGATGGTCCAGGTACTGGAATGAGACGGAGAATGAACAAAAGAACGCCCTAGCTTTGGTACCGATTCATCGATCGAACAAACCTTTCACCGAACTGGCCTTCGTCGCAGATTTGGCGGAAGTTGGACAGAAACGTTTGGCGCTCGCGTCGATTCAGCACCATCAGGATGCAGGCCAACCCACAGTCCCAGTCATAGCGCTGGCTAACGTGCACCAGCGGATGCTCAACGATGTCCGCCGTGAAACCTGCTACGGAGGGAACGAGGATACGTAAGCCATCGGGTTTTTGACCACCAAACGCCTAGACCAACAACTTACTTTCCATGATTCCGGGCTACGAGGAACGTGAACCATCCGCAACGAACACTCCGCAGGCACTTTACCGTGCGCGATGATAACGGTTGGCTTCGGGCTGGCGGAGCATTTCCGATAAGCCCAAAGTGTGATATCACATCAAGATAGTGGGTAAAATCGAACCTTCGCGGAGGGGTTTATGCTGCCTTCCGCTTTCCGTACTCTCGGCAGTTGATTGTGAGGGGGTTGATTGGTTTCCGGAGCGCTGCAAAAAGATTTGGAATCCGTTTTCGTCGGATTCACTCTTGGGGTTTTGAGGCTCTTTCCTTCTGCGCTGCGGTTCTCCCAGTTTCTTCCACTTTTCCGGCCCACTTTTGCAGAGGAATCGACGGGCGGAGTTTAGAAACGACTCTAAATCACTCTTATCACCTGTATCTTAATCGAATCGTCCACAAAAAACCTTAGAAAACACCTTTTTATCCCATTTTTATCGGTGATTCCACGGAACGGGAGAAGAAGAAAAAAGAAGAAAAAAACCAAAACAAAACAAAGTGAAATGCGCATACTTCAACGATCATCACTGTAAATACGACGGGTACTAGATGATACCAAGTGGTACTTATGAGAACGTCGCGCCAAAGGAAGATCGAGGATCGTTCATAGCTTTTTTAAAAAATTCTGTTTCATTCATAATTCGGCAGCCGATCAAGACGGAAGCATCTGATTAGTGTGCGCAGTCAAGTGATCTTTCTTTTGTTTTTTTTTAAGCGTCTCTTCTAGTTTCAAGTGTTAAACAAACGGTAAGCATTTGAAATCATCAAGAAAAGTTCGATTTCGTAAGATAAATACTTTTAAAAAGAATATTTTATTGCATTTAAAAAAATGAAAAACTTGCGGAAAATTTATTTCTGGAATTATTGCTGCATTTATATTTCACGTTGAGTTATCTGTGGAATGGAAATGGTTGCCTGAAAAGTGAAAGGACATTCGACGGTAGTGATGTGACTTATGCGATCATTTGAAGAAATTAGAAACTGTTAGTGATTAGTGGTAGATCACATTTAAATTACTATACTATTCCGTGCATTAAGGTGTTTTTTTTTTCATTCACCCTGTTAGCGATGGAAAGAGCAGGCGGCAAAGCTGATCGACCAGTTGGACGCGGTGCACTCGCGACGCTAAACCGCGATGGAAGTGCTGGTTCCCGTGCGGGTCGTGGAGCCGTGCGCGCTAACCGTTTTCTACCGGAACTGGTGGTCACGCGTGACTCGAACGCTCCATCGAAGCAGGGTGTGCTAGGCACAAAAATCGTTCTGCAGGCTAACTATTTCCGACTGACGCGATCGGAAAACATGTGCGTCTTTCAGTATCGAATCGATTTTGAACCGATCATTGAAGATGTGGGACTCATGCACGCACTCATTAAATCGCAGGGACCCGTACTGGGCCCATACATCTTCGAAGGGACATTGCTGTTCCTCTACAACAAGCTACGCTCGGACGAGTTGGAGCTGCAGGTCCGAGACTCTCGCACGGAGAACCTGTACAAAATGAAAATTCGTCATGTCGGCACGGTCGATATGCAGTCCACGATGGGGCTTATGATCCTCAATTTGATGCAGCGCCAGGCGATGAACAGCCTGGAGTTGTTGGTCATGAACCGACACCACTTCGATCCAAAGGCGAAAATTGCCATTCCGCAGTACAATCTGGAGCTCTATCCGGGGTACATTACGTCCATTCGCCAGCACGAAAAGGACGTGCTGCTGTGCGTTGAGATAACGCATCGTGTGCTGCGAACCGATACGGTTTACAAAATGCTCAACGACCAGCGCAATGTTCCTGGTCCGTACCAAGATAATTTCAAGCGTACGATCATCGGATCCATTGTCATGTGCACATACAATTCCAAGACCTACAGAATTACGGATGTGGATTTTAATACCACTCCCTCAACGAGCTTCTCTAAGAAGGATGGTGGAAGCATTACTTTCATGCAGTACTTTAAGGATACGTACAACGTAACGATCCGAGATCCGAGGCAACCGATGTTGGTTTCGACACCGACGATGCGCATGCAGCGATCCGGTATCACGACGCCAATTCTATTGGTGCCGGAGCTGTGTCGCATGACAGGCATTACAAAAGAAATGAGAAATAACTACAACCTGATGAGCAGCATTGCCGATCATACGCGCATTGGTCCGGACCAGCGGTTGGAGCGACTGGATCGGTTCAACCGACGCCTCCAGGAGACGGCCGCCAGCCGCGAAGTGTTCAAGTTTTGGAAAACGGAGCTCGATCGTCGCGTTGTGGAATTGCCCGCCCGTATCATTGATAGCGAGTTCATTATGATGTCGAAGCAAGTTCCCGTTGGATTTGATGCGGATTGGAGTAAGGCATTCCGCGACAATCGGATGTTTAAGTCGATTGCATTGAAGCGCTGGTTTCTGGTATGCGAGCCGAGCAAGCAAAGGATGGTCGAGGACTTTGTCACGGCGATGTTGCAAGTCGCTCCGCCGATGGGATTTCAGCTGGACAGACCGGAAATGTGAGTACTTACGGTGGCGCTATTTCTTCTCGCAATTATAGTGATCTCTAATTGGGCGTTTCTCTTTTGATTTTCCAGCGTCAATATACCCAACGATTCACCGCAAGTGTACCGCCAGATCCTGGGACAGCTGGTCAATCGCGATCCACCGTTTATTATGTGCTTGGTGAGCAACGATCGCGCTGATCGGTACAGGGAGATCAAGAAGAAGTGCTGCGTGGACAGGGCCATTCCAACGCAGGTCATCAAGGCGCGCACGATCAGTAAACCAATGAAAGGCCTAATGACGGTGGCCACTAAGGTTATCATTCAGCTGAATTGCAAACTCGGAGGAGTGCCTTGGGTAACCAGAAATCCGATGAAGCACATCGTGATCCTCGGCTACGATGTCTGCCATGATACACGGAACAGATCGAAATCCTACGGAGCAATTACGGCCACCATGTTTGACAACGATTCGCAAGATCCTCGCCAGTTTTCGTGCGTCGAGCATCATGGGAAGGGTGAGGAGTTGTCTAACTTTATGTCCGCTAGCGTGACGAAGGTGCTTCGTGCGTACCAGCGCGAGTTTGGTCCGGATCGGCTGCCACGTCGTTTCCTTCTGTACCGTGATGGTGTTGGCGATGGTCAGTTGCAGCAGGTGGTGGAGCATGAGGTACAGGCTATCAAGAAGCGCTTGGATGCCGTGTACGAAAACTATCAACCGCACAAGCCGCTGCTGGGTGTGATCGTGGTGAGCAAGCGGATCAACACGCGATTGTTCGCGAAGGGACGTAATCCAGTACCGGGTACGGTGGTTGATGACGTCATCACACTTCCAGAAAGGTAAGGCAACGGCTACAATACATCAGTCGATCAGAATCTGTGTTTTGAAATAGTTATTTTTTTCTATGTTTCTTTAACTACACGATTCCAGAACGGACTTTTTCCTGGTTTCCCAATCGACTCGCCAGGGTACGGTGTCCCCAACATCGTACAACATCGTTTTCAACGAGCTCGGCCTCTCAACGGACCAGATACAGATATACACGTACAGGCAAACGCTGATGTACTACAATTGGTGCGGTGGCGTCCGTGTGCCCGCTGTCTGCCAGTACGCCCACAAGCTGGCCTTTCTTGTGTCGCTATACCTCGAACAACACCCGCACGAGCAGCTGGAAAAATCTCTCTACTATCTGTAACTCTACCCAGGCAGCGATTCCTTTGCGGTGGAAAAGATGTCTTCATGGAAGATCATTTCGTTTTTGGACAAACTTATTTAACCACTTTGGACATTTTTTTCTTTATTCTACAATTTTCAAAAATATAAAATTGTACTCATCGTTACTTTACCGAGCAATAAACACGAACGAACGAACGTAAAACTGCTGCGCCTTTGCTGGAACACGATTGTTGATTTCCCAAAAACTTGCACTAAGCAATTACATTTGTGGTTTCCCAATGTCGTGTCAATCGGATGTACAACTTGTTGGTCAACTTTTGTCAATGTAACTAGTGCCGGTCTATAGTTGATTCAATTTCCTCTCGTCGGCGCGAATCGAATGCGCTTCCAGTGCAGAATCGACGAGCAATCGAATGGTGGACACGTGGGGGGACTATCTGACGAATGCACGCCATGGTTGGTTCCTAATCTTTCCAATGTCTTTCAGGCGAACGCGCTGTTACTGCGCTGTTGCTCCTGATCCTGTGGCTTTCGTTTGGATAGAGTGAGTTTGTGGTTTGTTGTGGAATTGAAAAACCCATTTCGGAAAATGTTGCTCGTAGCGAGTGCTTTTAACTTTTGCAAATTACTTACTCAAGCAAGCCATTGCGAGATTAGATTGAGTTTTCTCTATTCAACCACCGTTGCTAATGCAGTGCACAGTGGTCGCATAGGAAGGGCTTCAATTACGATCTCACTCTTTTCCATGTCTCCATTTTCAATCTAAGCCCAAAATAGTTTCGGTCGTTTTAAGGAAAGTGATACGAAATTACCCACGTTGTGGACAATCCTCTCGCGGGTACGATCCCTGAGCTAGCTAGAAAAGCCCGGAAAATGGTTTTTAAAAAACTTCGTCAAGAAGGGTTTCGACATGGGAATGAACACAAAAAAAAACCCAAAAAGGACGATAACATAATCGGCAGCTTGAAGGATCAGGTAAAAGTCCGGTGACTCAACGACGTAACTGTTCCCATAAAGATATGCTGTCCACGGGTTCAGGGTCATAAAAAACATATGTTTATGGCATACGCACAATAGCTCGATTGCTAACTGGTCAACACCGATCAACCGATAATAAAAATCGTGAGCGAGAAGAGATACGGAAAACCCCAAAAATGGTTTGGACGATGATCGTATCCCAAAGTGCCGGGGCGAAGGGTTTTTTTTCGAAAGTGCCGGCGCGGAAGGATATTGTAAAAGCATAAAAATAACAGACGCCCTACGAGCCTTCGGACGCCTCTGTTCCAGGCCAAGTGAGTGTCGAAGGACCAGCGCAAAAGAGATCGCGGCGAGAGGCAATGGGCGTGGATGAAAATGGTGAACGATCGCAAAACTGCGGTTGGTTATCATACGAGGCTTAGTGGTTGGAACAGCGATGCAGATTGATAAATGTATAGTAGTAAGATAGGTAACAATCGAACCCTTTCGATGCAGATCGTGTTTTATGCTCAGCGGAGAACAAGAGCTAAGCGAAAGTTTATTGTTGTTTGTTGCCGATCTTTTGTTTAAACAGATCGCGCAAAGTTTCTTCTCAATCGTTGGAAGCCAATGCCACAGAAACAGAATTGAACGAAATGGAAAAGATTTTTGATTTTGATTTATTGACACAATTTCAGTTTCTCTTTTTCTAGAATTGACGAAGTATGCTTTGCTTACACCTGGCGCTATTTAGCATAGCGACAGCACGTTAACCTACATGCAGACCGTGATGCTGACTCAGTAGGTTCACCCATGCGCCGACACCATGGCGCATCGAACGGTCCGTCGGATGTGCCGAGCCGAAAATGCTAACACAGCACAACGCACCTTCACCGTCGCGAGTGTCGCTTCGCCTGCCGTTCATCGTGCCATTGTCAGCAGATCTTCGGTGAAGGTGTTGTGTTCCGGTGGGTGATGCAACAGTCTTGATGTGGTTTAATTGTTATGATGATTGTGGTCACAATCTGTTAGGGCGTTGCCGAAGCCGTTCGTCTGTATGACGGAATGAAACAAATAATGTAAAACCTCTTCTCTTTTCAGAGTGGCTTCAATAGAGTAAAGCGCGTTTTAAACGACATTTTATGGATAACTATCAATCGCTTTTGCCATGGGGCACAAATGATGAGAGACAAATTGAATATTGATTATCGATGAATGGGGTGCCAATATGTTACAAGCATTCTTCTATTCTATTCATCTGGTCCGCTGGAGCTGGAATGTGCAGCTTCTGGGCGTGAAACGACATGAACCAGCATTTTCTTGTTGTTCGCATGTTTTTTATCACTTCAGCGTTACGCAATTGAATTGAGTTGGCCTGTGATAAAACCTTTTTAGGGACTTCAAAGGGTTTTCTTGGTCCCAAAATAGACGAGTCAATCCATGGAACTTGTACAGGAAACCGTAAACTCTACCCAAGAACCAAGAAAAGCCGGGTACCAGACACCCGATAAAAAACAACCAACGCGCCACTTGACAAAATATGTCCCTCTGGAGGGCATTGGAAAAGAGACACCGCTAGGCGACATCGGGTAGGCAGATGATCTTCAAGGATCGAGCCCGAACCCACGCACTTGAAAGAAACGATCAACTGACGATAGACGAAGGGCGATCACGGGGATGAGGGAATTGAGGGCAGGGAGCGTGACGGAGAATGTGACAATTAGGAGCATTGGAGAATAAGAAAATCCATGAAACCCTGGCCTACATGGACCGTAGATTTAGAATAAATTACGTTCGGTATTTTTAAAAGCCACGAAAATGGAAGGATTATATTTTTTTTTCAGCTTTCATATACTTGTCATAGAATTCCTTTCCAGCATAATTTGCTCTGCATACTGATACGATCAAGAACCAAATTGTGATGTAACTGTTGTCGTACTCCACTGGCTGATAGCGTTCGCGATGGTGTGAGGTAGTAGGACGACAATATTTCAGAGCGGTTCGAATGTCCTTCTTTGAGGTTTCAAATTAAATTGCATCTTTCCGTGCTTCCTTTTTCCACCTAGAAAATGGTCCCGTTCGCGCAGTGGACATAACGGGTTACTCTGGGGCATTGTTTTTCTCGCGCTTCGCTCCCAACTTCCGAATGCAATCAATTTTAGAAATTCCTATTTCCCCCTGTGGGAATCAACCTGTCGGTGTGGTGGTTTTGGTCACTTTATCGATTATCTCGCTTCGCCCTCCTCCTAGCGGCCGGTATCGATTCGTATGAATTGATCTATATTCCAGCGAATGCGACGTCCTTCCCAATACCGGCAGCGGTATTGTGAAGGACGTCGCATTCGCTGGAAATGTACCGGCTTCGATCGGTTCTGATTAGATTAGCATCCACTGTGCTATCGTGCTGTACCCGGGCATTAATGCTGCTTACCTTGCCTGCGGCGCAAGCCACATTCTCAGCATTCCCGGTTGCGTTGTGGCCAACAGAAATTCCTCGCACGGTCCAGTGGCGCTTATTCCACGCGTTGGCCTATGTGTGTTCTACCCTTTCTGGGAGAGATGGTTCTCTCCGCACGACCCCAGGGATCGTTATTTTTCCTTTTTCGGTTTTCCGCATCCCGATCCTCCCGATTAGGTGGTGGTAGGTTACCCCTGCTGGACAGCATTGCACACTGGTTCCAATAAATCCAAGCCGAAGAAAATTCCACGCCACCGCTGGGTCACATTCCAGGCTGCATAGCGGTGGTGGCACAAATAAGGAATGGAGGACGGCCTAGCTGGCGACGGCGGCGGCGGCGGCGGCGGCTGCTGGAAGTGATATGTCCCTCGGTGCGCTCCGGCTGACCAGATGGAATTTTTCCTACCCATTCGCTCACACAAACATACACATGAATTCCATTGCACGCCGGGTCGGTAAGGGGTCACCTTTGAGAGTATTCGCGCCAACAGCAGCAGCAGCAGCACCGGAGCGAGTTCCGAGAAAGGTGGGACCCGATTATGCATGCGACATCGGGATACATAAATAACGCATGTTTCATCCTTGAGTGCTTTTCGCACTCGCACACATTCGGCGTGGCGTGGTGTCGCATTAGTGGCGGTGATCGTCCCCCGGGGGGTGGTAAGAAGGATTAAAACTCAATCTCGAATGGAATCGCATGAGAGCCGTTCGATGAAGCGGATGGAGTGCAGCATCAGATCATATGCCTTCATTGTTTGGAGCGATCGAGGACATCGGAATTAGCGGAGTAATCTATGCCACATATTTCGTTATGATTTGGATTAACAAACATTTCACGGAATGAAAATTTATCTCTTCTCAAATTCATAGAGCCCTCTCCACGTAAAAAATCGATGTCCATTGCTTTGCATTTGAGCGCTGGCGTAGTAAGCTATGAGGGCACAAGTAATTTGCATCTGGTTGCCTAGTAGTAGGCTTGTAATCGATTCAAACAACCATCACGACACTTTAGTGTGATTCATACGTGATTTACCGCTTTAAAGTGTCTTGGAGAACCTAAAAACCGTTTGAAGCAATTGCTTACAGAAACAAACTTATTCAGAAATTGCTCCCCATAATTTAAGAACCGCAATCCCGCCTCTTTCCACGCAACACACTGAAAAGGGGAATCCTCCGTGGGGAATGAGAGAGAATGAAAAAAAAAAAAGAATCTCCTCTCGCGCCCCCGGAGAGAAATTTCTATCTTTCCCGATTCTCTGAGATAAGAAAGATGGAAACAATAAGACCCGATTGGTGGTGGGTGGCTGCATATGCTGCAGACCAAAATATAAATAAACTTTCATCTTCCTTCAACCTCCTGTTCACCGCCCGCTTCTCGCAACATGCGCTGTTGTTTTTGCGGATCACAGTCCAAACACAGCGGAAGCGAACTCCATATTGACTTCTGCTGCTTTCCCCTGGTCGGCCGCCATCATCGTAAACCATACTTTAAAGTGCCTGGAATAACAGTGCCTTCTCCTCCTATCCTCCTATTGGTTGCTCCTGCTAGTAGAATACTTCTGGGTAATAAATTCCAATTCATTTGAGCTGCAAGTTGTTTTTCGCTCTCGGTGCACAGGCGGAGCAGTAGTTGGAGCCGATGTCGAGAGTTCACGCCACGTGGGCCACGAAGTTGGACAAGAAGTACAATCAAAGCTCAGAAGCTCAGAATCCAGTACAACAGCGGTTGGTGTGGAGGAAGAGGATGGTGCCTTGGTCTGCCACTAATGGACCTCAAATGATACACGTGGTGTATAAAACCCTCGGTTGAACTGGTTGTGTTCTCGGTTGTGTTGGTTCATGGCTCCCAAAACCAAATGCATCACTCTCCTCGACGGCTTTTGAACGGCATTCTTCAAAGGAGGTAGCAGGAGATACGACCAGGATGCGCTTGTAGTTGATGAAAATTTGTGAAAATGGATCACACTGCATCCGTTACCGTTGGGTGTGTTTTGTGGCAAGTGCTGCTGGAAGTATCATAATGGGTGAGCAATGGCGGAAGGATAAGTTTAATTGTAGCAACTGGCCAGAGTGCTGGAGTTCATGGTCGTCTGGTCGGTTGGTGGTTGTGAAAAGTTTTCGCTGACCACCGGCTCGACGGTGGTCGGTTAAAAGTCGCTCGACTTAATCCAGCAGCTGGTACTGGCGTACCGTAAACTGTGGACCGTACCGAGTGCTTCATGTCCTGGCTGGCATGGACTCGCTTGGCACGCGGGGGCAGTGCGGACGGATTTCCTTTCCACAAAATGTCCGCCATAGGTTACAGCGTAATTTAATGATGGTTTTATTTGTGTTTAATTTATCGTCATCGTGTCCACCAGACGTTGAATCGCGCGTGTGTGTCTGGGGGGCTATTGTATGGCCAGCAGCATCAGCAGGCTTTGAAACTGTTTCATCTTTTATGGCGTGAAATAATTATCACTTAATGAGATAATTTCCAAACACGTGATGTCCACGGTGCGTGCTCGCTCCTGGTGTGCCTGGGCCGGTGGCACTTTCGTTTGAGCTGGCCGGATTTGGGAGCATTAGCGGGCGTGCGGGCAGGCAGGCAGGCAGGAACCACTCGGTATCTCTCGTTTTTAGTCCTCCGTTCTAGCACACCATCTAGAAGCTCGAACGACAGGTGGGCGAGTGAAAATAATGATTTTAATGAGTTTTGAAATGAGTTTTAAAGGCTCTCATCGATCGAATTGGATCGATCGGTCATTTGGGATTCATTGCCAGTAGCAGCGAGGCACGAGTGTGCCTTTGCATGCCGATCAGGATACAGCAAATGTTTTGTTTGTTTTGATCAACGGAATTGCCAAGGAAACGACAATGGATAGGAGAGAGTTTCACATCTTGTTCTATCCTTTTATTTATCAATCCTAGAATTTATTTATCAATGGAACCACTTGGCACCAAGTTCTTATTTGTGGTTTGAAGGACATTTAAGCAACTAAAACAGCAATGCAAAACACTCCCCAGAGATTACTGTCAATCCGCGTGTGCGATCCGGTCTGTTTTCAGAGTTTTCTTTGGTTGATATCAATTTTGAAAATCAAGTTGGTAATTGACATTAGCTGAATCGGAGCAGCATCCCCAGCATGCATCCTGTTTGTGCGCATCCGAAAGACAAATATTGTGGTTTTGCGCTCTGTTGATCACGCAGCAAGCTATTCAAATCGAAGCCTTCTAGGACGACTACCGACGGCACAGAACACTCCTCATCAATCAGTAATTAGAGGCAGTTTGGCTGGCAACAGTCGACGAAGTTGGAGTAGCTGAAAAAGGGGTTAGTCCACTAGGCGCTTGGTACGGAACATCACTTAACACGCGACGCGACGCGACGCGTATGACCTACCTCTCTTCCTCCTCCTCCCCCTATCGCCGAGTATGCAAATTCACCGAAACTAACCTCACACATTTGACGGTATGATTCTCTCCGGCTCTCGACGCGTGACAATCGATGCAGGATATCAAGCCTTACTCGTGGACGCGTTGCACTCCAGTCACATCACTTGCTGCAGCCGCGTAGAACCGATTTTCCGATGAATTACCGTTTGATTCGAGGTCTGGTTGACGGCAGCCATTATGATAGTCATTATTGCCGCTGGAGAAAGCAGATTCAAAATATTGAAATGCTCGGTCCGATTCAGTTCATTAGTGCTCCGAGGGACCGGTAATGAATAGATGCAGCAGATGAAATGCAGACACGCCGGTGGCCACTTTGAATAAAATCATCAGTCTGCCATCATTGAGTGACTAATGTTTCGATGCTGTTGATGGTTTTACTTCAAAAGGGGCTCTCCATGAACAAGATTGATCGTGGCGTAGGAGACATTGATACTTCACATTCGTGGGGTTCAAAAATCCATCTGACACTTCATGATAGAAATGATTATGACTGCAATTTCTGATCATCGTACCGCGCAATTGAGCTAATGTTTTACTGGCAATCAATGCTGTGAGCAGCTGACGGGAACAAGCGATTTGAGTGTGATGCTTCTCAACATATAACAGGCATAAATTAAACCATTTAATCTAATCAAACACATGAAACATTTGCTAATTGATGTTTGATGATGTCGCTCGTAAAAAGCTTCTGCGTCCCGAAATATTCATCCTCATCGCTGTCAGCTCTTGATTCATATTAGTCTACTGCTCCTGCCGCGTGCTTTATGAGGCCTGAGCTTCCGGCTGAAGTGCCATACTCGACAATAATTAATCAGATCCGTTAGCTGTCGCAAGCTACCCGAGGATGACACCAGATACCGTACGGAAGCCGTTGATATGGTTGAGCATCTCTCGTTGCAGCACCAGCACGTTGTCTGACGCTGACTAGCTCGTGCTCTTCCGTTTTGATGCTGGAAACGTTTGATCCAGACACTATGCCACTATGTCACTCTACTGCACTGTTGAGTTGAGTGACAAGGAGCAAGCTTCTTGGAGAAGCAAGATGTAAGTGGAACACCAAGGACTCCACGGACGAGCAATTGACAAGCGATTCATGATGCGTGCAGATTGCTTCAAATTGTGCCTCTGGCAACCTACCTTCGAGTGGTGGCGGTGCTCATTGTCTGTGCCTGTGGGAATCAAACAATCAGTCATCATGCCTTTGATACCATAATTACAGCAATGTGATGTGAATCATCTTAGTCGAAGATGGTAATCAAATAATCCTTTATGAGGGGGGATTTGGAATTGGACTTCCAATTCCTATCTCTACGCAACTTAATTGCTGGGAAATTTCACAACAAAGACGTTTAAGATTAAAGACGAGTGTCCTTTTCTGGAAAGTGAAACATTGTTCGAGGACTGCAGCTTCAGCTTTTGCCACAAATTCTTTATCCTCTTTCAAAAGAATCCACCTTCCTGTAGCGGTTGCTTTTGAATGTTGAATGAGCGCTAGCCAGGAGCGAGCTCGTCCTTGGCTTTGATCATCGGCACTGGCTCGGGCCGCTCGAGTGGCTGCTAGTCAACCATTACTCGATGGTTTGGCTGCAATACGAGCACCGTCACCGTAACAACTCGGTGGAACAAGGAGTGGCCCCTCTCCCCCGCTGGATTGTCACGTCACCGCAAGGCCGAGGGCCGAGAGTAGTGCACTTTGTGCGATACCGAACACCGAATGGGGGTTAATTGATTCCGTTTTCACATCAAACACTGCCCCATGATACGATGTGCGATGTAAGGACAGCCGGGGAAGTGTCATGTCGGGTTGCCACGAGGTGTACCAACCATACCGAGCTCAAGGACTGAGATTGGGATGCAAGGATGCTTCCAATCATACACTGTGTTGCTCCCGTTTGTGTTGATTTGTCAGCCAGCCAGCCAGCAATCTATTCATCCGTCTTCGAGGGTAGATCAGGATTTTGGGTGATGCTTCCGTATCCGAAATCCGCCGCACCAACCAGTGGCCACCGGGGTAGGTAAGGATGGCATTTTTGCCCGGGCTTACGTCTCGGTTATGGGCTTTCGGCTGAAAGGAGGTTTTTGGATTGAAGGATGCTCCACAGTGCAGCATTGTCCATAGCTTCCCTTTAACCCAGTGGATGCTGTAACTGGATTTATACAGATACTACGGTATAAGGTGGTGTACGACCTACATCGACTGCAGGATGCTGCCGCCCGTTCGGGCAGGATATGGTTTGTGTGGGAATTTGATTTAATTTTCCTCAATTTTCCTTTCGATGGTGGCGCCTGGGACAAGGTGCCCTGAAAAGTGCATCTCAGCTGGAGTTTTGAGACTCTATGAGAGCTAGGGAAATGATAAAGGCACTACTTTATTTATAAAAGAACTTTGAAGAACATGGAAAAATTAAACAACATTTTGGTAAACGTGATCCGTGTGATGGAATTATTAGATTGTCTTTAGTTCAAACACTTCTGTGTCCGAATAAAACAGTTTAAATGGCTTATGCTGACATTCGAAGCCGAACTCAAATATGTTTTTCAATTATTATAGGGAACAAAGCATGTATTGATGCTGCTAGAGCGCATAAAATACCGCACAGCACTCGGCTCCGGCAACGACAAATACCATTCGCAAGTCAATAACACTCTAGCGCACTGTGTTGGCCAGATCTCGATGTTTTGTTTATAGACTATCTCGTCATCAGATGATTCGCCTCCCAGAACGGGGATTGCCCGTCTCGTTGCGAGGGAACACGACACAACGGAAGTCCATAGATAACCAATGTCCACCCTCTCTCTACCGCCTTTAAAAACCTCATCTGCAACCCCCAAGTCCTTGAATATATTGACAGTCTGAAAGGATTGAGTTGGTTACAACGGAAAACTTTCCCCAGAGTTTCTCTTTCATTTGAATAGCGGAACAGCAAAGGGATATGGTGGGGATGCCCGTATACGTATGGGGTTGGTGATGACGGCAACGTTCGACTGCAATACACGTGCATTGCAGCTGACTGTGCCTGTGGAACGGAATATCCTTTCTTTTCTGCAAACCAAGCACGAGCACATGGCCACGAGCATCCCGGCATCACATGGTACCACCACAACCACGGGGGTGGTTGTGGTGATTCCATCCCTTAGTTTTCGTTCTTTTGATTCGCCTTTACCCGGTTCCCGTTGTGACGAATGGGTGAGCCTCACCATTTGCTCACCGTTTATCTGTGAGTTGCCGTTTCCACCAGACCAGTGGCCGCACTGTTGATGCGGAAAGCGGTACCGGGATTCATGGCCAAACGGTTGAAGGTTATGTAAGCGACCGGCACTGGAGCTGGACTGTGCGTTAAGCCGATCAGAGATTTTATTTGCAGCGTGTTTTGTACGGTCACAGGCAGACGGGACGGCACGGTTGTCTCGTCTCCGGTCTACTGATGAACTTGGTTTACGATCGTGTTTGGTAGTAAGAGTGGTTTATGTTTTATTTAGTTTCGAGCAAAAGCTGTGTACCGATCACTCGGTGAGTCGGTGTTTCACTTCAGATTAAAGCCGGTGATGCGTTTAATCGTGGCCGCGAGGTAGAATAACTCAATAAGTGAAAAAAGGAATAAATGTATATTTGTTACCTTGGTTTAAATTCAATCATATGACTTGCACCAAAATTAAACAAAAAGAGTTCGTTAGATTTCTGGTGTACAGCAAAATACTTGGTTTTGTGTATGGATTCCAAATTCCGCTTCAAACGGACTGTTTGGCCACGAGAATATTAAAACACATTCCTTCCTTCCCTCAAATAACTAACTGAATGTTACGATCTCAACATTCAACGATCGGCACGAGAAGTCTGAACACCGCATACACTCTCCATGAGCTCGATCATATTTTTTATGATCGCAGACCGAGCGCAGTTTTATTTGTTTGTAATTTTATGGCGCACCCGTAAAGTCAAGAGTTATTAGTTGTTGGCGTTGCCTTTTCGGTTCTACGGTGGTGATATGAGCTCACGGTTTGCTCTGCGCCATCGTTTGCGCGACATTTCTCCAGACAGCCAGCACGCAGGCAACCGAACGGATGCTGCGCATTGCTTAGCTCATCGATTGTCGTATGTGTGCACGATCACCACCTTGCAGCCCTGTATATCAGCACCGCTTTACTCGCTCTTTTTCTCATCCAGAATGTGCCACTCTCCTCAAGGAGTGGTGTAACAGTGCTGTGGGCGGAATGATTCTTGTTGGTTTATTTAACTTGCTTCATGCTTCGTTGACCATCTTTCTTTAATGGAATCTGAAACCAGAGCTCCAGGGGGTCTTATTGTTTATGACACTCCATTAACGAGCGCAAGGGCGGTGGCTGTGACTAAACATTTCTCTAAAGATACAACTCAACCAGCATGAATCGTACAAGCAGCAGTATTCGGCCTGAATTCGTTTCGTGAGAGCTCGGTGTTGAGTTGAATTGAAGGAATAGAAGGTGCATCATGCCATGGGTATGGATTCCGTAGTAGTCTCGACGTTCAATTCATTATTTAATAGCTTTATCTATTGTAATATCCATTGTAGGAGTTTGCTATAGGCCAGAAGTGCATCAGGAGAAACGCAGCACACGTGCAGCAAGTGATGGAGACTCGAAGCTAACGCAACGACCAGTTCTTAATACTAACATAATTTATGCAAATTGGAACGTTTTCTTTTGTTGCATGCTCTTTGTTATTCCCCTGCGTTCCATTCTGTCCTTTCCTTTTCAAATTCATCTTTGTAGTTTCTTCATTCAATTTTGCAGAATTAACGAAACGATTCGTGAATGTAGGGCCGGCATCATGCTGGTTATCTCGTTGGTATGCCCGGTACGTGGACGATATTTACATTCCGGTCTCCAAAGACCCATTAGGCTCTTGGTGGGTGCGTGCGTTGGTTTGATGGATGTCACGTTATCAATTATGAACGCCCACAAGTCCCATGCCATCAGGAAGGTAGGAATCATTTGAGAATTTCCCAAAAAAAAACATGTGAGCTGTTAGTCAAATGAAAAGTATGCTCCGAAATGGTGGAAGCTGCATTCTGATTGTCCAAAACTCTCTCTTTTACCCATCCCCGAAACGAAACGAAACGAACTAACGTCGAGCATGAGCCGCACCATAAAGCTGGAAACGACCGTCGGATTATGAACGAGCCGGTCGGCACAGCCGGTACCGGGCGGGTTTCATACCATAAGCACAGCATAATTTGCGGCATCCTGATAGTTCCGCGTACTGGTCGCTTAGTGTGTTAATGAAGCACCACGTTACGTTACGCCATGGCATGCCACCAGTGTGGGTCGTGGATGCGAACACAGACTCTGGTAGATGGAGCAGTCTGCGGCCCGCTTCTGGCAGCGACCGTGCGCACTGGCAAACCACAACGACGACGTCAGGAGGCACTGCCACTCTCGGTGTTCTCGGTTCGCGGGCTGGATTAAAAGATTTAAAAGCATAATTAGCGCGCTCATTTGTGTACCATTATGTTGTCACAGTGGCTTCCGTGGTACCGGCACCGTTCCGTTATCGATTTAGGTGTTTCCGTTTCGGGCCCGCACCGATCGCGGGAATGAATGTTCCGATGTCGATCCCACGGGAGTATGCTGACTAAAATTGGAATTAAAATTTCAACCTCATCCGTTCGCATTATGTGACGGATTTTTCGCGCAGCCATTATCACGGTGGTCACAAATTCCCGAAAGAGGCTCACTCGGTAATCATTCGGTTTGGCCATCGGAGGATAACCCTGTGGAATTCATATTTCCCAGAGCGAGCTATGTGAGCATGGATTCGATTGGATTCTTTAATTTTTTCCCCGTTTTTTCGCGCGTCTCATTTGATGACATCATTTCCAATCGATAAGTGGAGCACACACGCGCACGCACACCAGTTAGCCAATCTGCCTATCATCCTCAGGATCCTGACTTGCGTCTTCGGAATTTGGAAATGTAATTTCGCTTCCCAGCTGGTGTGCGTGTTGAACTATCTTGTTTTACAGCTTAATAAATATGAAATCTCATTTCATTTTAATAGGCACTTGACTTTTCCATCGCCGTGTTCCTCTTTTATCCCTGCTGTGTGTGCCTTCTGCTTTTCCGCCTGAAATATGCAGTGAAAACTATCATCTTCGGGTTGCTGGTGGTCCACGGGAATCGGTCCACGATGGTCGCATTATAAAGCGTTCTTTTTATGGCTGGTACAACCGCCGCCGCCGTGGCGCTCTGTGTGAGCGATTGAGTGGAACAGCATCGTCGGGAAACAGCTGTGACAGGAAAAAGGGTTCTTAACCGTGCGCCCCTCTCTCTCTCTCTTCCCATTTGGTGGCACATTTGGAGCCAGGACACGAGCTGGTGGAGCACTTCTGGTTCGTTTTAATGCTCGAACAGACTGGATTGCTTTCGCATTAGGGCGGCGTGTTGAATTTTGCTGCTGAAACACCTCGGTGACACACTCATCGAAGGTTATTCGGTTATTCGTCCAACAAGTTCCATGAATGCTCGCTGGTCGACGATTCACATTAAAGCATGCAGATCAACACCAACAGCTCCCTGTTACACGAAACTCCCATGTGCTTTCTACCGACGGTTTTCCTCTATCCGTTTTCAGGGAAATTTTAATAACGATGGATGTCAATCAATCTCTTAAGGCGTCTGCGAACACTACCAGGATTCTGTTGGGAATCTACGAACGAAAAGGGGGTTATGGGATGTGGGTTCACTTTTAACCCTTCCCCAACTCGACGTGTAGGTGTATGTGTGCGCCTTGTGATTCGATTTTATCGTCGAAGCCATCCACCATCCGGCTGAAGCCACATCAAATGGACGTCAACCGCTGCCACCGTCGGATGCTGAAGAAGCAGATCAAACGCCGAGACCGGGTTCATTCGTTCGGGCGAAAAGGTGAAGCATAAATAAACGTCCTCCTCGTCGACGAGTGATGTTGATAGTTTTCATTATCGCATGATTGAGTCTTGCGAGGGGAAAAACATCATGTTCCGGAGCTATTGCCGCTGGTGAGCTGTTGGAAAATGGATTGATGAATTGAATATTGATTTGTTAAGCAGTTTCGGAAAGCAGTACGCTACGAACGTATGCAGGATTCTAATGGAAACTTGTTTAGCGACCAACTAGCACCTTGATGAAGTTGTATAATTTTGATTACTTTGTGCAGGAGTGAGCTATTGCAGTGTTTCTCCAATGAGCAACCTTAGAGTTACTGATAATATTTTCTCAAGTGTTTTGTCACCTAAACGAACTTAATTGTGGTAGGTTATTCGATAGCACTCTCGGGTGCGTGCCTCAGCATAATCACAGATTTGCGGCAACAGTAACCGTGACGTACCGAGCCGTTCTTACACAGAAGCTAAAGGGCGCACTTGACTTAATTCGCACTCTGGGAACTGCTTCCTCGCCCTGTCGCTCTCTCTCTCGCTATCTGCCTGAAGGTCAGACCTTAGCGCCTAGAAAACATGACCTAGCAAAAGTGAAGGTGAATTATGATGCGGCAAAATGGGCGATGGGAAGGAACCAGGAAATGGAGGAAAAACACCATACGGTTGAAGATTGAATACAGCCGACTTCTGGCTTACTAAATAGGGTTTCAGTAGCTGGATCCTCTCGGTTTGTCGGTCGTGTTGTTCCTGTTTTTCCCCGGGATACACCAGGATCAACGACTTGAAGGCAGGGCGAAGGTTAAATAACAATGGTTCGTGCTTCGATGAATACAATGGGATCCGACGATAAGATAACGAGCAATCTGTAGCGCTTTGGGGCTCTCCTGGGGGGCGGTGATGCTTCCTGTTTTGGGGAAGTAGCAGCACCACCGGCCTGCGGGGGTTTGTAAGAAGCGAGGACGAGAAGCGCTAGGTCAGGATTTTTCTCGTGGAAGGGATCGTGCTGACTGGTAGTCCCGGAATGCTGTTTGCTTATTTTTCATCTGGGATGGAAAATTATGGGTCAATGTTTTAGTCCGTGGCTACAGTGACCGGGGGGCTTATGATTTGTGAGGAAACAGTGGGCACCATGGCGTGGTGAAGGCTTAATAGGAACGTCCCTTTTTGGCTTGATTTGTGGCAGGTTCGTTTGAATTTTGCGGAGATAATCAATAGTTGTAAGAGAGAGAGAGAGAGGGTTAGTGCGTTGGTTATTTTGAGGCATGCTTCAGAAGAGTAATTCGTATTTCAAAGTTAACATGAATGATACGTAATATTAAATGAATATTAGATGATCAAATTGAACGATGTTATTGACTGTAGATGATTCCTGATATTTCAAAAACAGACAACATCTTTTAAATTATAAAAGGTCGAAAACTCGAAGCGAAGAAACATCGACGTATTTGCTTTGATACTTTGCGCCATACAATAAAACGTTTTAGAATCTTTGCACAACGAAACAACAGGGATGCAAGGTTAAATTGGTTGTGCTCGGAATACAGTATCGGAAAGAACACTCTGGGGCTTTGCATGAGTTCTGCACACACGAATACGATACAAAAGGGAGAGTGCACTGAGAGAGCAAACGGGGCAACCTAATGTTAGCACAGATAGTGCTGTAAATTTCATAAGAATGAATTTCATTTAGATGCAATGAGCAATGCAATAAAACTGCGCAACACAAACACTTTCGCACATTCATAGACATACTCACAGATACATGGCCATGCAAATACGCCAACATGCGATGGAGATGACAAGCATGAGAAACACAAGCAGCCCCAACACGGAGAGCGAGTTCGGAATAAGTTTCGTAAATGATTTATGGCGCGCCATAATAACGCAATGAAGAAGATCCTCGCTAAGATCGGGCATCCCCTGTGCGCCGAGAGCAGTCCCTGAGCCCGGTTTGAATCTGGCCGACGACGACGGCTTGCCAGCCTTGTACATACACTCGTGGAAGGCAGACAATAAAAACTCTCCAATTTATGAACGACACTGCAAGTCGTGGGTCCAGGGGTGCAGCAGCAAAGGGTAAAAAGGGAAGGTGGCTGGAGATGGAACACACGGAGAAGATGCTTCCATGGTGAGCCACGGTGCTGGCTGATGTGGAGGATCACAAATTTGAGTGTTTCTGCATGCCAAGAGCTTGCACTGTGCTGAATGCTTCGTTAAGCCCAAGATGCGAGCCAGTGTTGATGCTCCGGACTGGCAGCGGGCTCACTGATCACTGGTGCATGCTTGATGCTGCTGCTGCAGATGCTGATGCTGAAGGTGTTGGCGAGGTGTTTTGTAGATTTTATTTCCCCCAGAAGACAGTATGCTGAACGGGAAGGATGAGAAGGTGTAATGTTTTTGGGATTAGGTAGAAATCTGCATCTCAACATCTTATTTCACCGTGTGGACAGCTAGCTGCTAGTGCTAGGCTAGAACTTAGCCCTTTAACGCCAATCAAAAATGCCATCAGGCAGATTGCTTTATGGTTCTCTTTTAAAGGGAAAACACTATAATTACATCACTTTTCCGGCGAGGCGAAGTGTTGATAAGGAATCAAAATGCAAGAATAGGACCATTTCGTGATTCTGTTAAAGAGAAAACTATAATTAAAGTGTTTTAACATTTAAACAGAACGCATTTCATTAATCGATGCCCAGTTTTTGGTGTCAGCACCTTAGCTGCTGAAAGATCTTATTTCGAGATAGCATAATCGTTACCTAATCGCTTTATGGCTTACTTTGCACTGGATACAACAGCGTCGATCGACGGCAAGTGGCATTAACCAGTCATAAAATGGTGTTCAAACACGCAAGAAATCAATTTAATTTCCATCTCTTTAAGCAGAAAGTGAAACACCTTGTGAGCAACACTAACCACATGTTGGTGCTAATGAATATCGTTCACATTTTTGCTGATTTTGATCTTACTGTGCGTAGAAAACCATTCATTGATTCTTTACAATTCCTTTTGCAATCGAGATAAGCTCCTGAGCTGAGTGCTTCAATCGCTGCTCATTTTGTAACTTCTTGGATTGCATCAGCATATCTAATGGGCTACAGCAATTGAAATGCATTACAGAATGTTTGACATCCTTCATGACAGAAGGTACACACTCTTATAAAACGTTATGCAAGCTTCAAACAGCTCAGCTCTTTACTTTTCATTAGAAAACCGACACACATCAATCAGCAACTTTTATCCCACCGAGAGGATCACCGTTTGCATCTCTCTCCCTCCCCGCCAGCTTCTGTCAACTCGTTTTCCTGGCGAGGATGCCGCCTGACAGACTGGTAGGTGGTAACTAATTTTAGATTTGTTTAGCAAACCCTCTCACAAACCTTCCCCAGGTACACGTGGCATGAGTTTCGACTCCAGGGAATGTATGCCTTAGTTTCATGCATCGAATCAAGGGACTGTTTGTTTCGGTTCGTTGAAAGAAAATTTAAATTATCTGTTCTCTGTGGTTCTGTGGGAGGAGAAAATGTGGTGGTCGGTGTGTACTCTGTGCTCCTTTTGAATCGCTATTAATCTAGATAGAAAGGGTGCCCAATGATGGTAACTTAATCATGCTGTTGATGATCCTTTTAAGGTTTTTCGTCCACTGGAGCAATAGTCAGTCATATTTTTCATATTCAATGGTAACTCAATACACTCATTAATCGACAAGGATTGTGTAAGCCGCTTCTTACAACATTTTTAAAAGTCTTTTGAAATTTAATTACGCCTAGTACTGAGACTTGCACTTTATTCTGCGTTATCCTTGATGGATTTTGACTTGTAGGATGAAATGAATAGTTGCATCAACAGAGAGCTTACTCACAAACTCTCTCGCTTTCCACCAAACTTTTCCACAAACTATAGCTAATTGACGTGTCCAGAGTCTTTAGGCTATCTCGATTTCGTTAATAAGTATGGCGGACATCTCAAAAGAGTGCGATAGCTAAGATTGACTGAGAGTTTCAATTTCGTTCTCTTTTTGTCCCCCTTTTTGTGATACTATCGCAGTGGAAATTTCAAATACTTTTTTTACAAGAGATGGACGGACGGACCCGACGGAATCGCAAAGAAGTGGCTGGATCCAGTTTGATCGGGATCCAGGATAACCGTGAATCTGAAGAGTGCCGGCTTACAGGCTGCAGATCTTCTCTTCTCCTTTCTTTAATTGAAATTTCGCTTCATACTGGATTAAAGAACCCTAGTTACCGCTAGGACAACGTGCCATCTTATCATTTCTTCATCATCCAGTTAAATCGTTGCCCGAGATTAAAACAAACTTTTTCAACGACTGCACCACAGCTTCACTCAGCAAGTTGCATCCCATAGCATGATATCACCACACCCAATTTACGGTAACGTGTTTAAAGTGCACTGCAACTGTTCCTACCACGAAATCCCAGATAAAAGCTTGAGGGGCACCACGGAGCGCAACGAAAGGTCACATAATTTCCGAGATAAATCCTCGATTGCCTTTTGGCGCCGCAACGGTTGACAACGGTAATTGGAAAATAAATACACTCCAGCACCAGGGAACCACCGAAGCTGGTGGAAAACAAACGGTCTGCCCCTTTTTTATCCCATCCCCCATTGATGGTGGATATAAAAATCAGCCACTAATTCGTCGATGCGGCTACCTCTCGCTGGAGGTTTTCGGTGCTCTTTTCGCACGCCCGAGGTGGCAGGGGTTTGCTCGCTTTGTTTTGCTTTCACCCATCGTTTGTTTGCTTTATCTCATTTTTATTTATCTTCCGTTTCCGGAGCCCGAAATTGTCGAATCCCCGTTCCACCACCAACACTCCAACCCGAGCGGCACATAATAGTCGCTTGATTACATTTTCACGCTGACTGAATCATGCTCCCAGTATAAGGGACACACGCGGTTGATGAAATTGGTCAGCGTGCCAGCGGTTGTTTGACCATCGGAGCTGGTTGGTTTGGAGGTTTTTTTTTGTTGTTGGTTCCTTTCCTTCGCCACCATACCACACCATCACCCTTGACCGTTGGGCAAGTGTTGGTTTCAATTTCGTGCTGTGGACTGCCGAATGGAGAATGAGGTACCTCCTTGCCTGGGGGATTAATTCCAGAAGAAAAAGGATTGCTTGTTGGTCGCCATCGGATCGCCAATTTGCGCGAATGGTGCAACTGCTCCAGGGGTCTGCTGGAGGTCAAAAGTTATCAGTGAGTTTTTTGGTCAATTTGTCAGAATGAAAAGGCAAAAAAGCTCCCGAGGGTTAATTTACTGAACTGATCATCGTGTTTTATGCACTGGAAGATGTGGCTTGCGGTGACACATTGCTTTCCGTTTAGCCTTTTAAGTAATGAAAATTGTTGTATTTCAACAATAATATCCCATCAATCGTATATCCTTTGTTTTTGTACTATAAGAGCCCGCCAATACAGATGTAATATGCTCTTTGTCTACGATAAATTTGGTCAGCATCGTTTAAGTCTTTCATCTTGCTCATTGGTAGGAGGCTACTGCATCATAGTTTGATGAGATTGATGCAGATGTTTGCAAACAAGTGATGAAATAAATATTTGCTTTCCGACACGACAGCTGCGTATTTCATCAAAGGAAAGGATAATTATCTGTCACTGACATGCACGCGATTGAAGGAAATCTTCTGGTGATACTTCAACCGCATCAAAGTATTCCCAGATTCCGGCGCTTGTCAGATGGATGGATTGATGTAAAAGTTAATGTGTGATATAGTCCAACGAGAAGCCACTCGTAAGACCACATGGAGTGCTTACGAGAGCTATCTAGTTGACCCAAGTAGACCTTATGCTGGGAGAAACCACAAAAAGTGCACCCAAAATGAACGGAATGGTATGTTGCCAGATTCAGCCAAAAAAAACCCAAGAATGAATACCAACCCTTGTGCAGTTGGATTTGATTCCGTATTGAGAATGGTGGAACCTCAGGGACTTTACGGAACTCCTCAGTAACCGAGCCTCAAAAGCTGTATAAATAGTTCTTCTCCAGTAGCACTATCGAGCACAGAGTGGTTACGTTCAAGTCGAGCTTCAAGTGCTGCCGATAACAAGCGAGCAACCGAACCTACCCATCATCGGACACACTGGGAGTGCTGGCCCTATACTCGCAGTAATTCAATTCCGTAGCCAGCTTAATCCCTACAAGGATGAGAGCCAATATTTACGGTTTTAGCAACCGGGCTTGCATGAAATCTGTGGGGAGGAAGCTGGCAAGACGGGCCAGATATCATTGAACGGCAAAGGAGCAACGCTTTCAGCAACAGTAGGATTGCCTTTGATTCAAGGTGAGCTAAGGCTCTCGTGGGGAATGAGGAAGATGATGATGTTGCATGATGCAACGATGCGAGCACCGGAACACCGGGGAGACCAGGTATTTCTCCATCTCCGCTGCCCTGCTGGTCTATTTGCTTTCGAAGTAAAGCCACGCGATGCCCGCAATTGATGGGCTTCTTTCCATCATTATCCTCATTGTGGATTGAAGAAGCAACTTCAACCAGAACCAGCTGCTGCTGCTGCTGCTGCCATTTCATGTCTCGGCGCGGGTCGTCCTTCAGCAGGAAGCTGCTTAGCTGGCAAATTGAACGCTTGTCAATAGGTGCGCTTGCTGCAGCTTTCCAGAAATTGCTTTCAATTTCACATTCCACAGTCGGGGCTTACCGTTGACTTACGCTGTCTTACCTGGTGCGAGATTTTTCAATCAAGCAGTAGTGTGCCTTCTAAGCCACTGGAACGGAAGCCCTGTGGTTCATGATATCCGGGGGCTTCTCGGTCGCTGCTCGGGATTAGCTGGCAATATTTTCTTTACAGAAGACCAGTACTGCACCAGCGCCAGGAGCTGTAGCTTTTCGCTCGGATCAGCTGTTTTTTTTTCGTGCAGGAAGTTAATCAGAAGGAAAGCGACGGGAACACGGATGGGTGTGTCTGGTCCGCTCGCTGACAGACAACCTTAGCATATGTAAAGCGTGGAAGCAAACGCATGTGCCCTGGAACGCATTTACATTTGACTTCATCACCTAAAAAGGGAACTCCTTTGGAGTGGTTGGAAAATGAGATGCGAAATCGAAATTGGAACTGGAAATTATCAAATTACATCACCATTAGGCTGGCGCGGCTAATTAAATACCGAACCATCCTCGGTTACGCTTTTAAATAGAACCCCATTATCCAAAATGAGGCTGCATTTTAATTAATCTCACGCTTGCACCTCAACGCAAATTCCAATTATAATGTCATCAAAAGATGCGAGGCCCCCGGGCAAGTGGAAGTTTGATGAGAAGCGAGGTGCGCTATAGAGCGGACCCATTGGCGCGCATAAATCATTTGGATTCCATTTCCCATTTTTCATTTGCTTTTCATTGCACATCGTGAACCAGCGGGCGAGTGACACATTAATAGAGATAGAAAAATGCCGGTAACACTAGCCAACGCAATCAGAACCGAATTGAAATCACCGAAGGCCGGGCCGCGGGTTAATTACATGGCATGGCAATCTATTTCGAGTGTGTGAGTTATGGCAGTGGGAGAGGGGTAGTCGGGTGCATAAAGTGCTGCCTTTTCCACGTGGTTTATGGATTCCGATTGAAACTATGTCGAGCTTTGCTTGCCCAATCGAAGCCATTCTATCGAATGTGCTTTTGAAAGTGGAGTTCAAATGCACAATCCCGTACTCTGTAAATCTGATTACCTTTTGTGTCAGCGAATGAAATTCATGGATCAGAATAGAATCCTTTTATTTTTTTTATCGTTTTTTTCTGAGTACACTACAACATATTCCATAGCTTAGTGGCAACAGTTTTGTTGGCAACTAATGAACATCCACAAACATTCATGTTTTCTCAGCTTTTTTCGCTTTTTTCGTCTAGTCTGGTCTAAAACAGCATGAAAGGGCACGAAGGCGCCAAAGTTAGATTACTTATTGAACTACGCCAGCCGATGTGTTTTGGCAGAACAGATGACTAATGAAAGGATTACCAGGAATGTCATCAGGATTTTTGTCCGTTTTGGCGCTGTAGCCCCGTTGAACTGTGAGGTCTAATTAGTCCAATTAACTTTCTGTCATGCAGCGTATTAGGGTGTCGATCACGGTCACAGACAGCTGTCGGCTGCTGGCACCCCGAAACCGGCATCGGCTGTTAATGTTTTGCGTCTGAGCCATACAAGCAACCAAAAGCACCGGAATGCGATTTTTTTTTATCTTCTGGGACAACTCATGAGAACTGAGAATACTTCGAAAGCCGAATCCGCTTTCGGTGCTACACGATGGATAAGAAAACCATTTTCGTGTTTCGCTATTGCAATTCAATTAATATGTTTTCCCGATCCGAGGTTTTCGCATCCACTTCAGCTGCTTTTCAATAGCGAACAATCGATAGTGAATCCTGTGTTCGAGCGGCATCTCAAAGCTCCGCAGACCGTCTGCAAACCGCAAGTAATATTTTTATTAGTTCTTGACCGAGCGTGCGAGTGTGCGACCTGGCTCAGCGCCGTTATCATCCATCGGAACTAATGGAATTCGGAGTCCAAGGAGCCACCAAGTTGGTAAATAACGTTCTGGTCTGAACGAGGGCGAGAGCTCTTCTCTTTCCTTTGTTACTGCTACCGCAGCCGGTGCACAATCGGCACACGACAATCGTTTGGCCAACTGCAGCTCAGCCGCGGCTTAGTGGTGCGCCCCAAGGGCCCCCGGGAGAATGTGATTTAACAAAAGCGTCCATCGTGAGGGCGTTTGGATTCAATTTCACTAATTGGAATTTCAAGATATCGTTCGAGATTGCCGGTTATGGATGGCCAGTAGCAGCATAGTGGGAGGTAGAAAACCAGCCGTTTGAATGTACCAGATAACTATACCAGCATAGCGCAACAAAAGCGAGATTTTCACAAAATTCGCGCTGTAAAGGGGTTTTTAGAAAAAGCCAATTTTATGTTTCCTCAGATTAGTTGCAACAATTTATAGCCCCCAGGCCGAAGAGGGAGTGCTAGAAAAGAACGTTAAAAGAAAATGTACTCCAATACTAGCTCCAGCTGAGCACCAACACGAACAATCTACCATTCCTCTTCGAAGAAGACCTTGGGCATAGTCGTTAGTCGTTTGGAATTTTGAATAACGACTTGGCTTAGCTTTTTAAAGAGGAAGTCGAAGCATAAAAAAACTCGCGCCTAACGTGACTCAACGCGCCCCAGTGACACCGGTTTTTAATGGATTTGGCTCGATAGAGGCTTAAGGGAACGTTCCTGGGCCCAATCCAGTTCAACACCAAGTTCGTATTGCAATTTTCGTTCGCCCAAAATTGCCATTTGCTTAGGTGTCGTAAATCTTGTGCTCATCAATTTGATTATAAATAAATTATACTGCAGCCGGTGCGTCGTCCTCGTGCGGCTCTCGTGGGGACATTAACTTCGTCCTGGCATGTGGCGTAGAGTGAATCCACCCACCGCCAATCCACAATCAGCTAACCGAGATTGGCTGAGCTGAGGGAATCGAATTTATGGTAGAGCCTGTAATCAATCAGTGGTGGAGGAAGGCAGGAAACGAGTTTAGCTTGTGGAACCAGTGGAGTTCAATCCGGTGCTCAGAACATTCGGTAACCTTCCGTGAATGTGCCAGATACGAGGGAGAAGCGACAGGAAACAAAACTTCCGAAAACAAATTAATGACTCCGGACACATCGATTCTGATCGGCAGCAAAAGCGGACAACTTTTGGGCTCTAAAAAGGAGCACGATGGGGATGAAAATTATAAAATTTCCACTCACGTTGCGTGCGGCCTAAAAAGCTCTCCAAACCAATTGATGGCCACCGACCACTAAGTGAAAGGGTGACCGAGAAACATTTCGTGTAACACCAGGGGTCGCACTCCGGCGAACGCAACAGAGTTTCCAAAAAGGAAGCTCCGCTAACACTTCGGGCGGGGCCCGGTAATTGAAGACCCCTGGGGGAGGGGAAGACCCACTCGTCCCGATATCAATGTCAGCGATATCAATGTCCTGGTATTGGCAACCAACACGTTTTTTTATCTCTTTTCTCTGCCTCTTTCTCTTTTTTTCAGGACAACACCGGATGGATGTCACTTTGAAGTCACCTTTTCCTGCTATAATCGTCCTTAGTAATTTGGTAATACAGAGCCCAGCAGCAGCAGCAGCACCGATGGAGAGCTTTGACATCAAACGCCAGAAAAGGGTTCGTCAATAAAATATTAATTATCAAAGATAACTTTCCGGTAGACCTTAGACCCCGAGACCACGGATGGCCCGGGGGGAATACTTTTAACTATTCTTTTGCGAGATGGTCGAACAGGATCGTCGGAAAAAGGGGCAAGGCCCCAAAGGAATGAGAATTTTGTTTTCTGTCCCATGCCTGGCGTGTTTGGTTTCTGAGCTAAGCCATAAGAGGAGAGATCCGTAGTAGTCGTGCTATGGATTTGACAGTTCAGTGAAAACGTCGGTACCTTGAATGCCAACAGTGTCACCAGCGAGGCGATTTCTACATCGACAGAATTCAGCTGCTATCGGCAAACCGCAAATGCCAATCGAAATGTCTTGTGGCAGCCAGGGCAGGATCGCCTGAGCAGCGTTGCAGCTTCCTAGCGAAGTGTGGTGCCTTGGGCATGAGAAACAACCAGCGAACTGCATCGAGAACACGATAAGAACGCGTGCAGCAAATCAAACACACATAGCTGGAATGGGATTCTACCGGAACGAACAACTAGTTGCCGTTGAGGCAATTATGTTATTGCTTCGCGTTCGTTTCCGTGAACTGTTGAACGATGCTGCGGATCTGCAGCATTTCCAGGCCACGGCTATTGCTGGACTCACTTGCTTTGGAGGAAATTGCACGTTCAACGGGGACAGATTTATTTGTTTCTCCGATTTCCAATCAACTAATTCCAGAAACTCGTACTCTGGTCCAGCTTCCTTCAATCACGTGTCCTGGGAAGAAGTCAAGTCCGGAAAGTCAGAATGGCATTTGTAAACCGAATTCATCCTTCATCTTCGAGCTAACCGCAGCTCGATGGTCGAATGGAGCTAGTGATTGCACGACGAATTACCAGAGATTACACTCGGTACTCTGATTATTTTTAATAATCCTCAAATCACATGCAGCTGACTGCCTACCGTTAGCAGTCAGTCACTTCCAGGAAGCGGCTCAGGTTGAAAGGACGAAGGAAAAAAGCTCGTTAAACTCACAGGACCATCACTCGAGCTCTAGCTCGGTCCAGTCGAGATGGCAACTCCGCGAGATATACACCAGCACACAGAAAGGAAAAAAAGGCTAATAATGGCGCACAGAACAAAGGATCACAGGGTGGTACAAACGCTATAGTAATCCATCAGCCATACCGCGCCATCCTCGAAGACCAGACCGCGACCAGACCCAAGGATGACCAGAGTCCGTCCCGGTGGCTAGTGCTGCTGCTGCTTCTGCTGCTGCTGCTGCTGTGTGCAGACAGGTGTACATCCTTGTTTTCGTTCTCACGATGTTTTGTTAACCACCGCCCTTTCATCAACCGTGCCCCCCCCCCTCCATTACCATCCGCCCTTGGCATCCGTTTGCATAATGGAGATGAATTGTGCTGTTTGACTTGTGGAGTTTTTGCTTGTTAGCGTCACAAGTCAACAATGCGACCCCGCTTTCAACACCGGGTTCAAGAATGGAATGATTGTAAAGTAGCGAGAGAAGAAAACGAAAAAGAAGTGGGAAGAAAATGGGCGGATAAAATACGGCAGCACATTTTCCGGACAATCTGGATCCGAATCCGGAAAAAGGGGTTGCATTGTGGAGAGCCGGGCCGCGGAAGAACTGGCTTGTTTGACTGACGGACACAATGGTTGCAAGATGAATCGTTTAATTGTGCCAGCGAGCTAATCGAGAACGCTTTCAGCGAATGCGTTTTTCTCAGTTTTTCTCAGCCGGATGTTGAGAGCGAGCTGGGTGGAATTCAAAAGGGGTGGTAGTAAGTGCCTGTAGTGTGCTTAGCGGGGATCATAGCACTTTGGTTTGTTTCTTTAAACAATCTAGGGCATTCAGGTGGAGGAAGAGTTGTAGCATGGTTTCTATTTGCTCTTTTTGTATTATTTTTGTTGCTTAAAAGAACATCCTTCGAGTGATGGAGACGCCTGGTTTTTCGATTTTCGTTGTAATGACGCAGAGCAGTCAGTTTCCCTTAAAATGACCTTCTAGCAGCAGCATTAGCCACTTTCTTCCTTTACGTTACATTGACATTCAAGTGAAGCGCGTACAAAACGAACCGAAATTGGCAACATCAACGCGTGGTCGTGTAACTCACTTTGAAGAAGTTTCGAAACATTATTTAATACAGCGTTACTTGTGTTTCGCTACTTCGCAACTGGCGAGTTTAGTCCAGGAAGAGGGGGGGGGGGGGGGTTTGGCTGGGAATTTTCTTTTCATTTTTTAAAAGAAAGTTTACCCAGAACGTGAACTAAAAGCATTCACCTAGCGTGCCCGTGCGGTTTCTTCGGAAGTTTTACTGTGGTGCACTTCGTCTCTAACTTTACCGTGTTGTTGCCACTGGAAATTGTGTGTTCAACAACTCGACATTGAAGGTTAGTTACGTTCCTTTTTTTTCTAAATTTTTTTTCCAAAGAACATGGTCAGGTTTATGGATGTGTAAGGTCGCTTCCCTTGCAGCAGCACGTGAGCAGGAAACGTAAGCGATGGAACTTGACGCGAGTTTACTTGACCGATTTCCGGGAAAAGTTTTGCGAAAAAGCGTTTTGCACGTCCAGCGACCGTGAATGGTTGGTTGGTTGGCTTTTGATGTCGGAAAGTACACCGTTCCTTCCCGTCCCTCTTGAATTCAATTGACATTGACAACATGGATAATTAAAATTAATGTTTCACAAGTAATGTGCGGTGCAGTAATTACCACCAAAAACATGCTCTTTATTCCACGAGGGTCTAATGGTTTTCAATATCTCTCTCAAGATGCACTCGGATGCAAGCAAGAAGGAGGTGCATAAGCCATCATTCACACGCGAAATGGCACGCTGGTCCGGGACTGCTAGCAATATCGCTTCCACTGCTTATAAGGATTGCAGGAGGATAAAAGCCAAAAACAAACTGTGATGCGCCATTTCGCGACGGTGGTCGTTAAAAGCAGGTGCAGATGCTGAACCGATAATGGTTTGCGATGGTGTTGTGTAGCAGTACCAGTAGCAGCGATTGCACCGGACCACCCTAACCCTGCTGTGATGATAATGATGATGGCCAGCATGGTGATGTCGAGTGGTCGCGGCATTCGTAAGTGATGGCAGATGTCTGCTCGGTGGGTGTGGTGTAGACCGTCGGTGCTGCCAATGCTGACGATTATCGTTACGAGTTCCTTTTAAATCGGTGGAACATCAGGATGATGATCGTGCGACGTGCACTTCCGGTGCACTAAGTGCGGGAACGTTCCAACCGACAACTTGCGAATAAAAATCTTATTTACTACGGCGAGGCATTACTTGGCCACGTCGCACCCCTGCAACGGTCGCTAGAAAGCTTCTAGTTAAAGTTTTAAAACTCGAGCATCGCTTTGAAGGTTCTTCAATTACCGCGTTTTTCTATGTGCTTAAAAAGGAGAAGAAGTGGAGAGTGAGGGCAGTTTCCATGACTTTTTGTAGCACAGAACGCGAAGCAGCAGCAGCGGCAGCAAAAAACGAGGGTCCGTGTGAAGCGAATTATGCGCCAAATGGTGGTAATTAGTTTGGTTACCGGTTACCAGGTGCTGTGGTTGGCGATGGCAAAGATTTAGAGCCACAATTTGCATGTTCGTTTTTGTCTGCGTGAGTGTGTGTCTGTATGTGTTTGTCACGTGTTGATGCGGTTGTTGGTGCGTCGCTTTAAGCCACCGCTTTAATCCAGGTTAATGGTTCACCATTCACCGTAACACCAATTACACGGCCAGGGTACGGCTTTATGCTAAGCTACCAAGCGTTTAGTGTCGAAGCGTGTGTATGTGGTTACATTCGAGGGTTTATGGTTGTTGAGCATAGGAGTAGCGTAGCATAATGCTTCTACATCCGGTAGCATAAACACTCGTAATTGATTCGAGAGTAATTCATTTGCCCAGCAACGTTACATGCCGCTTTATATTCACAGTACTACTACACTTGTCTGCTCGTTGTAGAACAGCAAAACTCCTCAGTATGATGCTCTAGCCATGAATCATTCCATAACGAACTGGCCACCCCACCGGTACTCGATTTTGATTGATGAAACAATGACCGAGAATGTCGTGTTGCTCTCGCGTTCGAGCGAGCATCGTGATGTCGATCCGCCCCGTAGATGTCAGCTACATTTCAACAAACCGCCATGTCATCAGCAGTAGCACAGAGGGCTGGCCAAGATCTCTGTTTCCATGCCACTTGTTGAGGGTAGGATCTGTTGACAGATGCACGCCAGGGAGTTCTGCTGGCTGGCCCTCGAGCTGCGTCCCCACAGCAAACGAACAGAAGAACGATGTGATGTTCGATGGTTATTGGCATTTATTAATTTTACGATCGATTCTACGTGTCGAAGTCCTCCGTTGACATTCCGCTGTGGAGCACGCTGTGGTGCGATTGAATAATGAACGAGGCATGATTAATTCATTTCGCTTATGATATCAAACACGTAGCGTTGATTGTGAAAAAGTAGTCTTCTTTAATGTAGGAAGTCATTTCAAACTAACATTTCGTGCATTTCAAAACAACTTACATACTCGCAAATCAAAAAAGAAAATCCGTTTCCTGATAAACATATTTAATCAGACGCAATGCTCGGTGTTCGCCCGGGGGTTACCGGAGTGGAACGAAACAATTCATCAACATCACTCAGCGGACCGGAAGCACCAGAAGCTCATGAAAAGGCAAAAGCCATGAATTTAGATCAAAAAGCACTACGAGCACGAGCGGACGAGCATCGCTTACACAAAACCGACCAAAAAGGACACGACTTGGCCGAAAGATGCGGCGACAAAAAAGCCAAATCCATGATGATCCACTGAGTCACTATTACCTCCACCTCGACCTGGCCTGTTGTTTCTCCTGACATTCTGGACGTACCTCGTCAGTGTAGCAACGGAGCTGGTTAATGTGCGGGGCACTAAAATCGTGAGTCCTTTCGTGCCACTGGCCAGATGCGGATACTTCGCTTCGCTCATCATCTGCAATTCAATGGTTGGTGAGCGGTTTTTTGGGGGAGCAACCATTTTCTCCTGTTGCAGTCGGTGACTGTGGGTTTGTCGGGCGTGAGCGTACGTGCATTCGTTTGCCACTGAAAAGCACACATCACCACCATCCTTATCATCATCTCGATGATGAAGATGAACGTGGACAGTGGCAGCAGTATCGTGAGGGGTAGTGGGACATGTCATCAACACCACATCATCATCAACGGATTCGTCCGTCAAACACGTCCCGTGGTCACGATGATGGCGGGTTTGGTTGGTTGGTTGTCTGGTTGGTTGTTTGTTGATATTGTTTCGGGAGGGTTTGAGTTGCATTTTCAAAACAGGGTACAGGTTGGGAAAGGCGAATGTGGACACAATGTCCTCTGGTTGTCGTTTTTCACCGAAAAATACGCAGACAGCAAGGGAAAGAGAAATATAATGGATTGTTTAGTGTGCATCCAGTCCAGAGGTTTTAGAAAAGTGGAAATTTCGGCGCAACATGGTTTTTTAAAACTACCATTCTCTGCCTGGAGTCTATTTCTAATTTGTTAATTGAATTCGAGTGCTGATACTATCCTAAAATCCGTTTTAATTGCTTCGAAGTTAAACGATGAGGTTCTTGTCCACCCGGATAGAGTTTCAATCATCGAATGCTCAACTTTTGCGATCCAACATTAACTTGATTCAATTCGAAAAGTAAGATTGTAAGCATCTAGATAGTTAAAAAAAAAAGAAGGAAGCAGACCTGAAGCTGAAGCGACCAGAAACTCCTCGCTCTGGATCAGCCCAAAGGCCTTCCGTGCCCGGTCGGACCGGTGAACGATCATCGGCAATGAGCGAAAGTTTTGCTCATTTTGCATCACGACGACGGAAGGATTGCTGGAAGTTGTTGGAAGAACCTCCTTCTTCTCCTGAAGGCATCATTAACACGAGCAACGCCGCCGCGGACAAGGCACGTTCTTCGCACAATCCCACACACCGCGAGCGAGTTATACCGAAGGCCCTGAGGTTAAGTACAGCTCACCGTGGGCTCGCCAGTTTTTCTTTCTTTCCCTTCGACCCACCTTAGAACCTTCGCTTCGCTTCGGTAATCCTCCAGCACCAGTTCCAGCAAGACAAGAGTTTGAAGCGTTGGAGCCTTCCTGCAATTTGCATGGCCGTAAATCATAAAATTAAGACGAGATTTATAGTCTTCCAGACAACGGCGTCTGGTCGAGAGGTTCTGGCGTCTTGTTGGAGCAACGGAATCATAACCGGATGTACTCCGCTGGGAAGCGAGGTGGAGTCTCCGGTGAAACCCCGGGGGTTGGCGTAAATTTGTATCTGCACGTCAGACAACTCGTCGTACAAGCGTGTTCTGTGTCATTTGCAGCACTGACAACGCAACGGTGATTTGCACCGGAAGCACCGGATTGTCCTTGACCCCCATTCCACGTACGTCCTTTCTTGCTCTCCTTCTTTCTTTTCTGTTCCAGAAAATGTTCTCCATTTGCTCCCGGTATCCACGCAATTGTCCTCGAGACGAATCGGGTCTGAGCAGGGCCCGAGCTGCTCGCAGGGCTCAAAGGTGGCATCCGGTATCGGAAACCGTTCATCGATCGTCGCATCGGCACCGTAGCCGAACCGTAGCGAGCATGCAGAGGCCGAGAACCGGATGAATTTGTCACGAACCAATTTTCAAAAGTAATTAATCCTATTATTGGACCCTGATCCCGAATCCTTTTCCGATGCCGATGGTGCCAAGAACCTTTTGCGCCCCGGGTCCCTCGGTGCGCTCGCTGCTAATTAGAGTCTCGCTACGGTTTTGCGTTTGGATTTCATCGTCTACCTCTCTGGTTTCTCGTGAAGGAGGGTGTGCGAGAATTTAAAAAAAAAAAGAAATCACACAACTAGGGTCGGAGAAACAATTCCCCCCCGTCAAAAGCGTCGGTGAGCGTCCCACCAAAGGCCTTGGCTCGCCTACTGCTCATTGTGTTCAACTTAAAATTTGAGGCCAAACGAAAATGCGAGGAGGAAATTAGTTTGGTCGGCTTCGGTCGTCGGTTGCTTTGGTCGCCTCTCGTCGACCGCTACCTTTACCTTCGGTTGGATGGCACATTAGGTTTCCCGGCGGGGACGGTGGCGAGTACCGAGCATAAATAGTAGAGTTTTCTCATTTCCCAAATCCCTCTTTCACTTCACGGGATGTTTGGTGGTGCTCGGGATGTTGAAACGATACACGGAAATTGCCTCCGCTTCGGTCTGTTACGGATGGCCAAAGCTCATTTGGGTGCAGGGCAACCCCAGGGCGAACATGATCCGTCCGTTCGTCCGTTCGTCCGTCGGCTGGACGGTCTGGCCGCACACTGGCTGTCCGTTCAATCAAATGTGGCCAAGTGGAACCGTTTAAGTGGCTGCTGATCTGCTCGCCAGCAAGGTGTGGTTCACACGATGGTCCGGACAGGTGATTTCAGGGAATCACCGCTCGATGATTAGCATTTGGCGGTCCTTGGAGAAGAGGCCCTTGATGTTTTGTTCAAATTTAGCCATGACCTCAATCGAAATGCATAAATAATCTGAATGTAGGATGCCAAAATAATCATTGGTTTGATATTTATGAATAGTATCACATTTAAAAGAAGCAGAGAAAGCTGGATTATAGACCGATTAAGATAAACAGATAGCATTGAACGCTGATAATTGAGTGGCATAAAGTAGATTGTAACTAGTTTGGTTATTTAAATTAAAAAAGTACATTTTAATTTCTTAGTTCGTCTAGTTAATAAGCGATTGCTTCAAAAAAAGACGATTTAAAGCTCATCTCAAGGTCATCCAAGCAAGCAATGATTGCAAAGTTTTTTAAAGATTTCAACTCCTTCCAATGGTGGTTGGACTGGACTCAAGCCATTCATCTCACCTGCGTCTTTGATCGAAAAATTATGGTCCAACCTGGTGCTCACCGAAAAACTGCAGATCAGTTCAACAAACTTCCTTCCAGGAAATGGCTCCTGTTTAAAATGTTCAAACTGCGATGGTGAACTTGCAGCAGCCAACCGATTTTCAGTCACCGCCCAATAAGCAGAGAGTTTCCCACATTTTTTTTTTCCATCGATCCAAAACTAAATCCATCATCCGGTACCTATCGGGGCTGAGCAGATCCCATTTGGTTCGGGGGAACACCGGAGCGAAACTTCAAACACCTCCTGTCCTCGACAGGTGCACCGCCCCCGGTGGGACTGAGGGACAGAGGAAACGATTAAGATGATTTAGATTTAAAAGCCGAACCGACGAATCCTCGGCACGATTGCAGCGGATTTACGCCTCGTCGTCCGACCACCTTCTCCGCTGTCCTCGTTGTAGTTCCCGGCTGTTCGTCCTCCAGAGACGTGGTTTTACGGTCGACGACGTCCGTTCGAACGCTTCGGAGCGGAGCGGGCCCGTCCATCGTTTCGGCCACGAAACTTTGCCGTAAAGGCAGGGTGCGTGTGGTTTTCCCGGGTACCGACGAGGTCCCGTGTATTTACGAAATGAGTTTCTGCTCGCTGGCAAACCTCAGCGGCTGGTTCTATCCTGTAGCTGCGTTTGATGTCTCGCAACCCAGTCTCGGTCGACCACGGTTCGTCCACGGAGGGAAGGCAACAGATGAGAGATGAAGTCATTTGGTTAATTGTTAACGAGCGAGCGGTTGGAGTGATGTTGGAGCGATTTTCCACACGAATTGTGCTCCAATCTTACCAGAGGTTCCGCATCGTTCCTGTGTGATTACATTGTGGAATGTGAAAAGTTTGGAACTTTCTGGCAGTTAATCGGTATACTATTTAGTTCAAAATTCCCTTTCGCTTTACCCAAGGAAGTCAACCTTCTTCTTGAAGTGGCGCGGAAGTCAGGCCTGCGGAGTCAGGGCGGTTTGGCAAAACGAAGGGATTTGTTGCTTTGAGTCATCATCAAGGATGGCTTTTTGTGGTCGTTGTGGTGGTTTGGATAGGGCCTCGCAATGCTTATCTAAATGTTCTAGACATTAACCGTTGTTTCAGCCTCATCCTCGGCAAGGCCACAAACCGTTTGAAGTCATCTCCTGCGTGGTTCCGGGTTGATTCCATTATGCTGCTATGTCTGGTTGGCCGGTGATTGCCGTAGTTTCCAGTTCCCATGTTAATTTCCGTGTAAATGAAATGAAACGAAATCCAATCCAGGAAGTACTCGTCCATGTCGTCCACAGCAGCTCATCGACTACGATGGCGGTCAGCCCGGTAGCCTGATGATCTCATTTTTCATTATTAATTATTCTTTATCCAGGCATCGCGCTGCGTGGGAGTTTGCTGGCACAGTGGCCTTTGTGGAAGTCCTCTTTTCTCCCAGCCAGGTTCCTTCTAATAATGCAGCTCCAGTGCGGGAACGAAATGGAGAACGGGCGTTCGCAAAAAAAAAAAAGCCAGAAAGCAAAGGGAATCATGAACGCACCAGTTCCCTGGCGGTCGACTGGCCCTGATCTTGCCACAAAAAAGCAAAAGGCTTGGTTTGAGTGTGGGTTTGCGACGACTGCAGCAACGGCCACGGCGGTCTGTATTAAAGTTTTAATTAATCTATGAAAGTTTCAGACTAATGTGGCATTGTCTAGGGTGTCTAGGGGAATGGGGAGCGCAGAAGGTGGCAATGGAGAGACTGACTTCCGTCGAGTGTGCCTTCCCTACCGGATTCTCCAAGGAAAAGAGACGAGGAAGGTGCCGTCGCTCGGGATTTTGCATTTCACATTCTCGCTCGATCCGTGTTGGCACGCGAGATTTGTTAGCCGAGCGTTATCCTCGCGAGTTTCTGGCCTCTCCAGTTTCTATTCCTCACTCCCTCTTGCTCTCTCACTCTGTCGTCGAATGTCGAAGGTTATGAGAGTCCACGGGCACTGGTGAGGCCGTGAGTAGATCCCATTTTTCGCGTTTTTTTTCACTCTCTTTCTTTCTACCAAGTGCACTACTGCACTGCCACTAGTGCTGAAGGCGTAGGAGAAGTTTCATTTCGGAGCTGTCACCAGTGGCCAGTCCAGGCCAACCGTGGATGGTGGATAGAGTTGACTTCGCGTTGCCACAACGCAAGTTTCCATCTTTTTTGCATCGTTCCTTTTCGCCGCTCTTTACCAGCTCACACTTCTGCAAGTCACTCGTGCACCCACCAAGCCGTTTGAAAGGAAAGGATTAAAAGACAATTAAAAATGAAACGAACGAACGGGAAGCCAATTCGGGGCCCTTGCTGAAGAAGTGCAAAGACGACGGCGGCAAGGACGACTAGATTTCGCGATATTCCGATGGCGCAAAAGGAGAAGTGGAGCTCGCTCGGAATCGATCGAGCATCTGAAGTGTCGTGTCGGATGACACCAACGACAGTTGCTCGAGGAGCTGTGAGGAGCTGCGGGGTTTGAGACACCGAAAGAATGGTTCGGATATCGGATTAAGTGGCGGCCGTCGACGTCCGTGTATGGTGGATTGAAATTTTAATTTATAAATGCTAATTAAGAATGGCCAACCCCGAAGCCGGAATGGTACTTGGAATGGCTGAAGAGGAGTCCTTCAATCGAGGATATTGGAGGAAGGATTGTGAGGAGCGTTTCTGAATGGGATGGGATTTGTTTCGTGAATCCTTCTGGATGGTCTTCGAAATGGACTTTAGCATACACGATAACGTAAAGGATAGAGGAACGATAAAAGATGGCGATGCCGAGACCTCACTAGGACCCCAATAGCATACATCTACATGGAATGCGGCAGGAAAAGTCGCCTTTTTCGAGCGACGAAAACTTGCTTCATCCATTTAGCGCTCGGCAAACAAATCATTAGAGGTCTCGTTTAGTGGTCTCGAAACTTTGGCATGCAAGACCCAACTTCGAACGTTCCCACGGGGGACACTAGACAATGTAATTCCCGGAAGGAAATGAATGAAATGTATCGCTTGAAGCGTCCTGAAGAAGTCCTGTTCCCCAACAGAACTGTACGAGTAAACAACACGGGTGCTTGCAGTCTGAATGATTGAAGCAGTTAGCGATCCCCGTAAAGCTGCTCCTGTATGTAACTTGAGCTGCGCCAACATGGCACGCAGGGGGCGAGTTGTGGGATGAATGGATCGTGCGCTTCACTCACTCAAGTTGTGTCGCACTCTGAGGCTGATGATCTGCCATTGCCGGTTGGCATCGGCATGAAGCGCATCGCGCTCTGCTGCCCTGTTGCATCCAGCGAGATCGATCGCAGCGCCGTGCAAGTGCCGCAGTCCCAGCGCAAACGACAAAGTTTCGCTTGTCTTCGTCCCTAGACTCGGCAGGAATCGTAACAATTAGGATTCTTTTTCCCGCCATCCTCCACCTCGTGTGGGCCTGTGTTTTTCCGGAATTTACTTTGCCAACTTAGCGAGCTTCCTCCACGTCCATTTGGGAGTTTCCTCTGGGAACGGATCACGGTGATGCAGAGGCGGAGGCAGTCAAGTTGCGTTTGAATTGCAGGCATTCCGGTAAAGTTTTAATGATTGCCAGCGAGCTGCAGCAACCGAGTGAAGTGCAGAGAAACTGACTTGGGCTTTTTACGGCTCAGTAGTTGACGAGGCATCCTGGGAGGAAGGGAAAGAAAGTTTGATTTTCGCTAAACGATCACTGGGCGCAGTGAAGCAATGATTTTAATCGCATTAAGGAACAGTGAGAGAGAAAGAGAAGGAGATGGATGCAAGATTTTAAAGAGATTTCGTAGAAAATATATTAACCATAGTGGATCAGCTTCCGATCAACTTTCGTCTTTCTCGATGTTTCTTGACTTTTACTGGCGCACAAGACCGTAACGCTATGGATTGAACGTTGATGTTCTCCATGCGCCTAGCACCGTAGCTCCAATTTGCTAACCATAATCATCGGCAGTTGTTCAGGGGCTTGGCTGCCAGCTCGACCGACTTGAGCCACGTATCACGTGTCACCATTAAATTAGCCGCCGTAAGGACGCCGATAGTATCTCCGATGGTGCGCCACTCGAGTGCCTGGAAGCCAAACGCAGCCAGTGCCACTGCCTCACGCAACCAACTCACTGGAGCAGCAGCAGCAGCAGCAGTCGGGACTACACAACATATTTGAAAGCCATTGCCGGTGGTTGGCAATCCCTCGTTTGTCGCGCATAATAACAATAATGACCGGGAACCCCGGTGCCATTGAGAACGTTATCGGTAAAATGGAAGCAAACGAAGGAGCATTAACATGCAAGCCTTGACTCTGGCGAGAGGACCACCAGCCGACGATGGAGCTGCTCGTTTGGGGCGGCGTTAAGGCACTCGTCGGTCTCTAAATGGCGCGGCCCTGATGGACACCGACCAACCGACCGACCTGGCCACGAGATTATTAAAAACACAAAGTGCAGCGCAAATATTAACGCAACAGACACACACCGGCAAGTTCATTGTGAGAGTCTGTGTCGCATCGCCATCGGCCATCGATCCTTTATCGAGAACAACGACGACGACGACGACGACGATGAGCATCTCCAGTTTGTCGACCAAAACGGATGGTGCTTGATCGACCGGAAAAGGAACTCGGAGGAATTAAAATAAGGCTCCCAGGACTCCAACGGGAAGAGGCTTATGACGTGCAGACACTGCAGTCGCTCTTTGGTGGTCAAAAACCAACAAACAGACCCAGGGAAGCCAGCACATTCTGCGTACATTGGATGGTCTCGGTGGAAGTTGGAAGAACAACTGTGTCTCCCGATAATCGCAGTCCGTGCGGTCTCTGGTGTCGGTGTACAGACGCTGCTGTTGATGGTAATGGTGCTTCCGGAAACCGGTTCCTGGCTTTATTTACGTTCGATGAGAATATGCCAAGCACACAATCTGGCCGGGCTCGGTAGTGGCCTTCTGCGATGACCTTTCGGTTACGCTGGCACGCTCGCCGATACACTCACATTGCCTTACAGAGCTGGCATAGCAGGCGGTGATGGTGACCGAAGCCAAGAAGGCGTCCTCTGGGATCCTCCAGTCACTGATGATAGCCAGGCAGAGGGAGAGATGCAGACTAGAGTAATAAATTCTGGTCGGTGCAACGGTTGTTCCACTAGAAATGGGCCGGTATCAATTCGGTTTGAAACGCAAAAGGCGCCTTATCCACCATCGGAGTATTCTCGTGCCGCGTGGTGGTTGAATTTTATTGTTTCAATTCTGCTCGCCGCTCGAAGGATTAAAAGTAAATCGCTTCCATTAAATATCGATTTGCGCCTAAATTGGCAGAGAAAGCAAAACAGGTAAAGAAAGAAGCAAAAAAATAAAGTGGGAGAAAGAGAGGCTTCTTTTTCTTCCATTGTCTGTTTTATGTGCTGTTAAGTGCCTATGCTATCGTCTATGCAACTAATTAGGAAGTATATTTCCATTCCGGGAATTGACGTTTTTTTTCAACTAATTCGAAGTCTATGGTTGGCGAACCTCAGCGGTGACCTTTAGTGTACCTGTTGTCATTGTTGTTGATACAGAAGGTGAAGGCCTCACATCTGAAAATCATGGAATGGAAAAAAGTTGAGCGGTGAAGTCCATCTCCCCTCCGCCCCGCTCCGATCCACACCCTATGAACACCCCAGAATGGAGTGGATTTGAAGCAACATAAAGTGTCCGCACTCTGCCTTCTTTCATCCCCCTTTTGGACCCTCGTGGCACCCTCGTGGCAGTGGCACTCGTTGCATGTCGTTAATGGTGCAAGGGTATTTGTGGTACCCGGAAATGTATTTTAGCTCGTTCGTTCGTTCGTTCGCTGAAGTGCACGAATCCCATGGAAACGACTTCCCGTTTTGCCTCCCCGGGATTCCAGGGTCTCCCGAGCCAGACGCCTTGGCCTTTCCGTGTTAATGGTGCCACGGTGCGGTAATGTGTTCTTGTTTGCTGCTGCAAGGGAGGGTGAAACAGGCCACATTAAACAAACGACCACCTTTAGTGGTGCTAATAAGCGCGATTCGGAATGGCACCTGGCTCGTTGGCGACAGAAGTCTAATCGTTTTTTTTCCGTTCCCGTTCAAAAACTGGGAGTTTTTTTTTCGCCGTTGTTGTTGTTAGGTGCTCGGTGACGTGATTCGTGATTGCGTTCTGCATGCACTCCCGCGGGAAATCAATATTATGAGCACAAAAATGACAAGCAGGGCATAAAATCATATTTTATGCTTTGAAGTACGGCCACTATTTAGCAGAGTAGCTGCCGTTTTATACACATTTGGCCATGGCCGTTCACCATTTAAACACCTTTCGCGTTGCAGCATTGGCGGTTCTGTGGCTTGCGCTATCATTGAAATGGTTAAAGGAGCATGCTCCACCCGCCCGCTATCCCTTGTGCTGGTGCGTAAATATTGGCCCAATAAATTGTTCTCGCTCCATTCGCTTCGGTCCGACGCCTGACTGTTTGTGTATGTGTGGTGCTAGTGCGCAACGAAGAACGATTCCCCGGGGAGTGGTTGATAGAGCGTTGGATTAGAATTAATGATGAAATTTATTGCTTTCTCCAGTTCCGGCTCTCTTGGGAGTGAAGAAGTGTGAATGGCTAAGACGGTTGTAAGCATTTTTCCGGAACTACACTCGGTGGAACGGGAAGAGAACGAGGGGAAAGGAAGAGAAGGGCCTAGTGGTGGTTGTTGAGGGCAGCACCATTGATTCGTTTACTCGGTGCAAGCTGTTGTGCCGACATTTTTAACTGCCGCTTAATGAATGCAAAACAATAATTGCGGTTCATGTTCTCCAATTATCACTCCGGAGAGTATCGTCCCAAGGGAACGAGTGGTGTTAACGACAGCATAATGAATTATGAGGATAAAACAGGCACGGTGCGAGGTGTCGCGTGTTTTCTCTTGACCAGGGCCGCTGCTGACGTTATGCTAAGCTGCACCGGGGTCGATTTTTTTGTGTAAAATCCTTTTCTGACGCACATTTGGCCAATCTTTCTCGAATGTTGTATTGAGTATTGAGGCATTGGCGCAATAATGTCGACCACAAATTATTGATTGATAAAAAGAGCGAATGCTACACCGCGCTGATTTTTGTGCTCCGAGAACTCCAGCTTCGGAAGCGGAAATCGCAAAAGTTTAACGAACCAGCAAACGCAGTGAAAGCGGCTACGGTTTCCGTTAAAGTTCGGCGACAAAGTTTACATTTTACGAAGCGTTTTATCTGTCCAAGTTTTGCGGTAACTTCACGTGATGACTGACATCTTGTTAACGATCGTTGAGCAAAAGTTGAGCACAAAATGACGATAACCTGTTTATTACCTTTTTACTTCATTTTATGAAGATAGAATCATCTCATCTTTTCATCAATTTTCCGGTGATTGCCGTAACCAAGCAGATGACTACTTTAATGCAAACATTGTTGGCATCTTTACAAGAAATACAAGCGAATGCATCTGTATAAGATCTATTTATTTATTAGTTTGAAGTGAGTTAGTACAGTTCCTTGAGGATCGCTTCCATTGAGTTCGCAATCCCGGCCAATCAATTGTTGCTGCTGCATTTTTCCGATATTTCCCTTTTATTGTCATCCAGCTGCAGTCACTGTTGAGGCCAAAGCAACATCAATACCCTTCTTTTGTGTATGTGTAAGTGTGTAGGTGAATAGGCTTCACAAGAAGTAACCTTTTGTGTTGAAAGCCCAGACATGATATGCATTCACTTCTGGCAAGTTCGTCATGCGCCCGAGTTGTGTAATTGAAAATCCGTTGAATCACAGCGGCAGATGCGAACGGTGCACGACTGTTGCCACGGAATTGATACCAGACGTGCTTACATATAAGCCTGGCAAGGTCGGTGGCGGCTCTCCCTTAAGCCTATCCATCTAGGAAACCAGGGCATGTGGGAGGTTGGTGTGTAAAGCCTTTTGACGCTTGTGAGGTGAGTGCATTACACATTTTATTGCAAAAACGGGATCCTTTGGCAATCCCA